>NW_020225678.1:226543-347249 GCF_003070985.1 Temnothorax curvispinosus
ACTCCTCCGATTTTTTTACTTAATCATATTATTATATATTTTCTAATGCTATTGAATCGTTAAATATAAAACGCCTAACATTTTTAGAGATAATATTGGAATACATTAATTACTAGCTTACATGTATTTGTTAAATACTATCGCAGTTGAATTTATTTAGAAATTTGATCAGTGAAACAGTTCAAAAATTTATATTTTATATAATTTCTACATAACATTTCTATATAATTCTTTCCAAAGAAATTTTTTATACATGTAAATCAAACGTTTTAATTAACAATATCATAATGATATCAGATTTTGAAATCATAAAATTATCTCTCAGCATTATTCATGTTTCATCACATTTACATTAAAATTTGAAAATATTTTTGACAAATATTTTCTGAATTATTTTAAAAAAGATTACAATTTCATAAAGAAATTATTACTCCGATACGACACTTTTGATATATAGTAATATATATATGTATAATTGTAATAAATTAGTTATACATTTAGTATAAAAAGATATATTAAACTGATAGTCTCTCCAGTGCTTCTGAAATTAAAATATTTCACTGAAGCATAGTCACGAGAGACATCTCAATTTTCAACCTAGATCATCCCGTCTATATGAAATATTCCATCGACACATCGCTGCATTTGCCGAGTAAAGGAATGGAAACGTTGGCAACGAGCGTACGCAAATTAGTGGAACATATCGATCGTTCATTTATGCGGTTTCACAGCGGTCTACTGGGCGACATTTCGAGGAATAAGAGACGTTCTTCGTTTCTTCCTCTGTTTGTCCTCTTCAAATACTATCCCTTCTCGCTCTCTCTCTCTTTCTCTCTCTCTCTCTCTCTCTCTTTTTTATCTATATCTATCTCTGGGTCCGCGACCTCCACCTATTTTCGTATAGCAAGAAATTGGCATGCCGCCACGGTCGCTGTGCCGCCCGATCGTTCGACAAAACCACCGTGGCTGTCATCCACCGCCGATTACGTCGATTACATCATGTGTCTCTCATCCCGCCGTCATGAAAATACATTCTTGTCGCGCGCGATTTCGCGAGAGAATTTCGCGGAAGACCGTGAGCGTTTCTATTTGTACGATTGCGAAGCCTTCGAGACCGACGACGCCGGATTTTCGCTCGCCACCGAATTCGCATAGATCGTAAACTACTTTTCCGTAAGAACGGTTTCGACTGCCGAGAATCGATACTCTCACCTGCCCATCTTTCCTGGTTCCAAGTCGGCAAACGCTGGAAATTCGAAGAGATTTACTTGGGCTCCACTCCGAAAAGTTCGCTTTATGCGCATGTTCTGAGCGACTGTGGTTCATGCTGGATAATTTCATGGATAATTTCATTGTAAGCTAAGTGCACATGTTATGTCTAAACTATTATACAATATTAAACTATTATACAATATCAAACACAGTAAAATTATTGAATTAATTATAAATAATAATGTCAAACAACATCAAACAATATTAGACAGTTATTACGATTTTTATGCACAGATTATTTAGCCATGCTATGAAATTATTATTATTCTCATAATTATTATTTTTTTTTGTATTCTGAAATTATGGCGAATATTTTCTTGTTTTGAAATATATATTTGTACAATATACAAATTATATTTGTAGAATAAAATTGTATAATTCTCTCGTGTCGCAAAATTAGAATACAAACATTTCAGCTTTCTGGTATACAGAGATAGAAATCTGTTAACCTATTACAAATAACAGATAATACTATTTGAAAATTTATGTATATAATTTTGATATAAATATATATGTTTCTGTTTCTTGCAAATTTAATGATTGCTAATAACAGCGGACAACACATAAAGTGAACTACATATATTTAATTAATACTTCATTTACATTATTAGAAATAAACACAATGCACGCTTATTCCTGTAAAATTCGACTATATTTATCCCAATATTACTCACGTTCATATAAGCTTTCTATGTAACCCGCATAATCCTTAGTCTTATCCAAATTGAAATATAGTTTATATTCGTGACAATGATAACCTTAATATTATCGTAACAATTGTGAAAAGTCTACACATTCAAAATTGAGTTTTCTAATTATTTTTAAAGCAATTATATTATCCCAAGGCAAGTTTTTAAAAAACATATTTATACACATTTTATTCTCATAATTTTTCATAGATTTTACACATTATTGCGTCTGTTAGATGAGAAAATTCCTTTTTACCTTAGTTATATGTCATCCGGATTAAATAAAATGTTAACGCGTTTTTCATTTGCAAATGGAATTAATATTGAACGAGATAACCATTAACCATTACGTGGCATTTGCGGTAAACGAAAGCTTTTGGTAAAGCATATGTATAATATATACAGTATTATATTAGCAATCTGCAAATGTAATTAGCAATCCTTACGTCTCAACAATTTTCCGAATATTGTAATTCTTGCACAACGTGCGAAAAGAGAAGCTATACATCGATATTTTTGTAAAACAAAATGTAATCTCGAAAAAAATCTGCAAGTGAAAAAAATTTTTGGAACATTTTGTGCATGTTCTTTACCGAATTAGTTTAATTTTTATTCACTTTTTCCAGTAAATAAAAACTATTACGACATACAAGATTTTTTCAATAAAGATGTTTTTAATTTTCCTTAAAAGGCAATAAAAAACCGTACGTATGCAACTATTTTTTCTACTAGATTATTTTTCTTGAGCAAATTTTATTCGAAACAATTTCCGCTCTTGCAATCGCCGATGTTATCTGTGTCGATCATGTAAGTTTGCGCACGGCAGGTCTGATATGTAATTCATGTAGTACGAGTATTTCGACGAGACTGAGTTTCGAATTTCGATCTTTTTCTACGCTTTTTATAACATATAGTGTAGGTCAGCCACCGTATATTTAATGCTCATGTATTTCTTCAGTGTATTCATTAATGATTTTTTCATTGGCAGTAGAAGGCAGTGTTGCCCCGCTGTGCCACGATTTCAAACTCGTTGCCACGAATAGCGAAATCGCGTGAGGATTATCATAAGCTTAATTCGCGCGTGTAACGTTATCTATGTCGTCAATAATGTCCATAAGAGTGTTCATAAATGTAACGCATACTAGAAAATTGTTTGTTTTTTTCTCTATCACGAAAGCAGCAAATTGCGATAGTCTATAAATAATTATCATAATACGTATTATATATTTATATGTATAAATATAAATATAAATAGTGCATTATCTTCTGGCCCAAATAAATAATATATATAATTAAATAAATATTCTGGATGTATCACATTTTGCTATAAAGTATTTAAATTTAGATTTATAATATTGAATTTTCTTTAACAAAAATTTAAAGTTTATAGTTTCTAAATACAGATTTATATGCGATATTTTAAACATTTAAACTAAGAAGATTTTGTAATTAGTAAAACTATTTAAACGTGACAAATAAGAGAAATGGCAAAGAAAAATTAATTTTTTGCATTTTGTGGCTACTAACTACTAGATATGTTCTTTATGCTTTTAACTTTTAAATAACGCGTTGATTAGACAATTTTCTCTTTTAGTTGTAATTAATGTATTCCGAACCATAGTTTCTATCGTCATCTTTTACTGGCTAAATATTAATCTTTAAATGTTTTTAAATGTTTTAAACTACATTAAACTAAATAATATGTTACCTAACATATCAACCGTATGTAATATTCGCCAATATAAATAATTAATATCGGTATTATAATTATGCATTACATTAAGTTTTATTTGTTATTTAACTGATGTTGGGACATAGATACTCTGTTTTTCTTACTACACATGAGATCCTATAATGTTAAAATATATATTTATTTTCCATTTAAAATGAGATAGCCCTCACAATATTAATTATTTATGATGCATAAACGTATCAATTACATTATTGAAACGTTTATTGTCCTATGAAATATTCTACTCAATAGAACTTGTTTTGTCTCGCACGGCATAATTAATTTGATTAATTTATGCATAAGCTTACCATTAATAATATTAATTAGTTATTAATATTATAATATTGAATATTATCAAACTTCAAAACTATTTTGATTTTCTAAGATATTGTGTAAACTGACATACATATACCTTTTCGCATGAGTTTTGCAAAACTTAATTGTTGTAAAAACTTTGGTATATCTAAATAATTAAAAGCTGTCAACTGCTTTACGAAAAATGATCTTTCAAATGTGACAATAAATTTAATGTGACAATAAATATTTCATAATGTTTAATGTGTAATTTGATATTTAAATTAATATGGAAGATATTAATAAGACAATTAATAGAAAGATCTATATATTTTTCATATACTAACAATAAATATTAATAACGAAAATAATAATTGATAAAAAGATAATATTTATAATTAATGCAAAAAAATAAAACTTACATTTTATATAATAAATATACATACAAATAAAAATCCCAATTAATTGTAATTAATTATTTTCAAAACCGACGATTTGCGCGCGGTAAAATATACGCGACAAAATATAATATTCTTGTTGTTATATTTAAAGATCTTTTAATTAACAAATTAAGTACACACACACACATTATATTGAGAGAAACAAGACCGTCATGATATGCACTCAAATTTTAAAGAAAATGCAATTTATGGTCCGAGCTGAATCTTGGTATAGCCTAATAATATTTCTGTGTATTAAATATTATACATTATTCTTTCTTATGACGATTCTTTATCAGTTTATCAGAGCTTAAGAGCATTTTCTTAAATCTCGATTAAGTTTATTATACCGCGAACGCAGGTGCTCGAGCGAATAATCATAGTTGCAGCAATCACGGACGTACGACTTCATCCGTTTTCCTTCTGCCGCTGACAGGATATAGATCTCCTTCCCCGCCCTGCCCAACTTCTCGAAGCAATGAGCACTCAGTATTCCAACTTCGCGAATGCACACGGACGATCGACCGACCAGCCGCGGCCAAGCGAATGATTTGGGCGCGGGCCAACCTGCGTGACGCCGCATCTGCATATCGTAAACACGAAAATAGGATAGCCCCGCTAATTTGTACCTATCTGCTTAGTGCTCGAAGCATCGCGATCCACGCAACGCTTTCCTAATCGGAAACAGAATGACATTTCCCGTGACATTTGTCGTAATTGAGGTTGAAATGAGTGATTTACAATATTCAGATTCAAAATGGACGAGTGAATAATACTGAATAATTCTGACAAGATTTGAGAGAGGCATTGAGAACCTCTTGAAACTAAACTTTAGACGTGAATCAGAAAGATTAGATATATATATATTTTTTTGTATACATTTAAAATAAATTGTTCGTTAGAAAGTAACGTATCAAATGCTATTATCATCTATGATCAACACTAGTGCGACGAAAATAACTCTTCGAATAGTTCTACTATTTTAAATTATGAAGAAATCTGTTCCATTTTGAACAGACATATATTTCTCAATATCTGATTTTTTTTAAAATAGTCTGCAAATAAATCTTACTGCATAAACGAGCATTTACATAAACAATTTAAGAATGACGAATAATTGTTAGAGAAAAGTATTTATACATTTATTTATTAAGCTATAAATATGTTAATATTAACATTAATTATAACAATAAATATTACTATTAATAATAAATAAGAAAGTTACTCATTATTGTAATGTTATCTCATACACGCAAAGCCCTAGAATTCCTACATTTCGCACAATTACAAAAATATTCGGCCGTTATTTCTTTTGCAAACCTGAATATATAAATTCTCTTTGTTTGTGAATATATAAATTCTGTTGGTTTATAATTAATATAACAATTGCGTAGTATTCTTTCTGCACCTATAGTGTTTCTATAAAGTAGGTAATAGATCAAAGAGGAAGATATCCATTTCTGATATCGATTTTGAGATCGACGAAAGGACATCTCATTTTGCGGCATTTCGCTGTATGCACTAAGAATGAACGCCCCGTAGTAATATACATATATAATTCTCATAATACATTGCCCGACTTGGAGGAAAACGTTCTTCCTACAACATGACCACTGCTCATATATCTCGGTTTTATAGCTTTAATGTCACATTATTATAATATCGCACAGCGCATAATAGATTGTATGACAAAAAAGTCAGTTAAAGTCTGTATACCTTTTAAAATTAATTCACTATATATACCGCGTTTACTGAATTATTCAAGTTATTTAATTATTCAAGTTATTTAATTACTCAAAATGTAATATACTGATAACAAAGAGACGCAACTGGTTTAATAAAATATTTGCGGTTAGCCTTGGCGTTCGAAATATCGATTGCGAAAGCAGAAACAATTCAGAGAAAAGTTGAACTATTTCGTTTAAATTATTATAAAATTCGTAGGTCTCATTAATTGATCAAAGAAATCGTTTTAATACGTATTTTTAGAAATTAATTTAGTTTGAATCGAGGAAAAGAAAGCAGATAATTAACTCGATCTCACAAGATATATTAGAATGCAATATTGCGCTTTACGACAATATTTTGCAAATATTTTCTTAATTATTGATAAAAGGCTCAAAATGATTTAATGTCAGGCAAAGTAATTTATAACAATTACGTATTTTATTCTTTTAAAGATATTATTTATTTTATTTAGCAATTTAATTAATTAACATTTATATACTTTTTGATGTAATTAATTAAGTCTCTCTCTCTCTCTCTCTCTCTCTCTCTCTCTCTCTCTCTCTCTCTCCTAGTAAAAAATTAATTATTGCGCTACGATAATAAAAGAATGTATGTATTTGAATAGCCACGAAATAGTCATATGAGAATAAATAGGTTACCAACAGAACAACGTACCAATTAAATTTCCAAGAAATTCATTAAAACGTTAACGATGGACAGATGTATATGTAAGCAAATTATTGCGCAAAAGACCACAGCGCGCTAACTTATTTAGGACTTAACGCAATACGCGCCTTCCAGTGCGCGCATATGTCATTTCCTCTGGATGTTCGCATGCAATGGAATTCACACCCTACAAATTGGTTTTGCATGTAGCATCTGACTATTGCGGCCGGATTTAACGTTTCAAAGCTTTTAGGCAAAAGTTTTGTCTTGTTGCTTTTAATAAAACTCACTTTCAATCGATCGCGTTATTTCGCAGCATATTTGACACTGCAGAAGCATCGACATATTGCATCTTCTAGAACTTTATTCGATTTATCTGAAATATTAATGCATCTCGCCATCCCAGTTTTCCGACTCCAAAAACTCTGCAGCCACCAACGAATTGATATAATCCCGACTTGGCAACAACTTCTCGAATATCGCGGGGCACCATTTGGAATCGGAATAAGAACTGCAACTGGACGGAAAGATATATAGCAATGACGAAACGTTGGCTTAGATTTCCAGGACATTAGATATGCATGAGTTAAACAGACCTAAGAAACTACCAAAGCATATTCCTCCGATCACTTTATACATTCAAAGGCAAAGTTTTCATATGAATCAGTGGGTCATATATGAAGGTATATTCTTTGTACATTTTTTTTCAACAGTATTTTCTTCCTTGTCTCACGTGTCTATACATGTCTGCAAAATACATAATGAATCACGCGCGAAGCAAGAAGAAGCGCGAAGAAGCCCTTTAGTGACACCACAATATTCGTGAGCGTCATGCAAAAGTTTCATAATATAATGTCGTGGATGAGGGAAGATCGAACGTCTATTCGAGTCACGTGTTCTACACGTGCATGATTTTCTCTGTAATATCCTATTCCGGTCAGTTCTAACAGTCTCTCCCTGTGAAACAACCTATAGAACTTGAGATTACTATATTCCTGGTATACCACATTCCAGGATTAGTCAAACTACATTCTCGTGATCGTCAAGATCCCGATAATAATTCTACGAAATTGGAAATCAATGTCATAAGGCAGAAATTAGTTGTAAGTCTAGAATCACCAAATGTTATACGTAACGGGATTTACAACGTGAGCAATTAGCAATCAATTGCTTAAAATGCAGCTTTAAATATTTTCGAGTTGATATATTATATAAATTTTCAACACACTAAACAATCTTCATAAATTCGAGAAATAATGTATTTGCTATTATTTTAGATATAAAAAGATTTATACTGTTTGAAACATATAAGCATATTTTACATTTTTATTTCGAATTTCATTAATTTAAAGACTATCAAATATATTTTGAGCAAATCCTCGTTACCAAAAAATATTTTACAATTTTAAAATGTGCAAAATTCGGAAAGAATATTCATCTTCGTGATAAATTCTCTAATATATAGAGAAGCAGCATATATTATAGCACAGCTGAAATGTTGCATTAGTAAATTGCATTACGTATTGAAAAAATTTTTCGTAAAACATATCTCATCCAATTTGTATTCGAAACACACCTCTTTCACTATATCATTTTTATGAATACGATGATTGATGTACGGTTTTTGTCTTGCATGCTATTCCAAGACTGCGGCGTTACCGTATAATTTCCGGCGCGTACATCCTTTTACTCTGCGTCACAGCGACTGGATCTCGACAGAGTTGTTATAGGATCAAAGAGATTTTCAACATCAAATATATTTTTATTTGAAAGGCATCATATACTTTACGACAGTAATTTATCCTACAGTAAATTTTTATAAGTATAAAAAATTATTGTAGGACAGTAAATTTTTTTATTGTAATTATAAAAGTTATGTGCATATTTTATAAACAAAACTAGAGAATATAAAAATATAATGTGCATATTTTATAAGTTTCAATTGTGTATAGCAACTATGTACGCTGCTTCTACATATATATTTGAATAATTAAGCAAGTTATTATCAATTTCAAAAAAATAGAAACTTTAAATATATCTTAGAGAGCTTATACATTTACCATTTTTTCAAATACATTTGAACAATTTTCATGAATTCGTGAAGATTGAATTATTGCAATTATTTCAGATCTCTTTTTATACAATTTTAAATAAAATATGCATACAGCATATATGTTCATTTTATATTTTTATCTTAAATTTTATTAATTTAAAAGTTTTAAATTTAAAAGGGTCAGAACGGTAATCAGTTTTGCACAGAAAAAGAATTCAATTTATATGTAGGTCGTCTCTCTTGATATATTATTCCATCCCAAAATTCCCATTCTCGAAAAAAGGCGATAATAGATGCAGATCTTTTAAACGCTCATATAAACGTCACTCAGTTTTATGTCATTCCATAAAACAAATATTAGATGCTTGCCGAATACGAGACGGCAAACGTTGGGCGTGAAACTTAGTATATAGGGATACTAAAACAAGGACACACTGGCCAGAGATTCGGAAGCCCGAATATCATTCTGCTCTTTAATGCCGGTTCATCGGCGGTAAGTGGCGAAGCAATATCTGCCGGTTGACTCTGAAATAAAGCGACGTTTCTGCCCCATTCCGGCAAATGGCATTTGGCTTCTGCTACCACGTTGTTCCCACGGGTAAACTAGTCGTCGCGTATCCACCCTTCCGCTTGTTCTCTCGCGTAGTATAACTTGTGCACCGTTACGGCTTCACGCATCATATGCGCAGTCGATCTGCGGAAGAAATTTGATATATATAGCGGCGGCGTGAGCTAACCGGGCTGCGGCGAGATGCGGGTCTGGCAGAACTCTCTTGTGCATCTTTTGTATCTTTTTCGACCGCCATCCTTTCTCCATCGCGAGGTATAACGTTACGCCAAAATGATGATTTTCCTCTTTCGCAGTGATGAATCTCTGGCCAGTGTGTCCTTGTTTTAGTATCCCTATATACTAAGTTTCACGCCCAACGTTTGCCGTCTCGTATTCGGCAAACATCTATTCGTTTTATGGAATGACAAAACTGATATGGAGATGTATCTAGTGACGTTTATCTGAGCGTTTAAAAAATCTGCATCTATTATCGCCTTTTTTCGAGAACGAGAATTTTAGAATGGAATAGTATATCAAGAGAGACGACGAGATGACTGATCTGCATAGTCATTTGGGCTTAACGAACCCATGAACCCGATTTCAATAAAATAACACTCATATGCACATTTACACATCATATACACACATTTTTATGTGTGATAGTAATAACGATAAATATTCAAGAAAGCCAAGTGAAAGCAAAATACAACTTTACTTATATAATCGAATAATGAGAAGAGTATAAGAATAAGAACAAGATGCATATCCGTATTCGATATAAATGGAGCATGAAAGTGAAAGCTAAAGCTCATTTTTTATTTATAATTTTTAGACAAATTTAAACAAATTTTTGTTTTAATTATTTCTTCAGTTTTAAGCGTTTGACATATTTGAGCCCTTAATTTTCATGGTTGTCTAAATTTGGAGTCGAACTCTTTTAACGAAAAGATTTTTAATAGATAATGCATTAATAAATAGCGCAAACAGTTCAGCTACTTAAAAAAAAAAGAATCGAATTAATTTTTAAAATATCCTATATGTATACATATAATATGTACATATGCCACAGCAGATCAATAAAAAATTTTTGGATTAAATTGGATTAAATAATAAATTATAAAAGAAACTGCAATTAATTAGAGAAAAGACCATTTACGGTCCAAGCTGGATCTTGGTGGTTTAATAATATTTCTGTAAATATTTTGTATATTTTTTTTTAAACTCAGTAAACTGCGCGCCAATATTTTGTCGGTTTTTAAAATACAGCTCTTTGTTTGAACAGTAAATTTACTTTAAATCGATAATCAATTTAACTTTTAATAAATAAACAGATTAACTTTTAATGCTAATAATCATCCTTATTAAATCACCGTAAAGAATTTATTGCGAAGAATTTATCCCAGTCAGAGTTTGAACCTGGACCTCCCTACATTCTGTGACTGGCATTTTTACCAAATCGACCACTGAAACAAAAGAAAATGCGTTTTCAGAGCAAACTTTAATTTCGCACGTTTTACGATTGAATTAACAATTCTGATTGTATATTCGTCATTTTATTTATGATATTTTTATGTTTATTTTGGATATATAATATTACAGTCGAATTTAAATGGCTATTAACATGCAACATACATTATGTAGTTCCAAATAAAGTTTTACTGCATGAAGCACAACGGGATATATTTTGTTATTATGACTTTTGTAGATTCTCAATTCTTATTTTGTGCTGCACATTTCCTGTTTAGTTTAAATTTTAGAATAAAATTTGAAATAAAGCAATAATTTCGCAAAGTTAGCAGTTAATTATTTATTAAAGTTGGCAATTACTAACTAAAGTTAAGCCGCAAAAAACTTTAAGAGTTGCCTCGTATTAATATTAAATTGCGCATCGATTATTGATAAATTTCACGAAACTCATGATTTAACGAAATTGACTCGGAAAGTTTGAGTAATAATTAACATTTGCAACTAACTTGCGATCTTCGCTGCACTTTCTTGGCCTGCACGCATTATCATACATTTCAATTTTATTCATTTTCAATCATAATACTCGTGTTAAATTGTATTCAATATCTCGAATTGTTTGAAAAAGTTTTCTTTAAAAAATTACGAGCAAACATTTTGCCATTCTATTCGTATAGTAAAGCGTAAAAAATATTTCTTTGAACGCATTAAAAGTGGTATTTATGCTGATGACAATTTTAGAAAATAAATTTTATATGAAATATATACTTATTGCGCAATATATTTGCAACAAAAATAGAAACAAAAATAATATGTGAAATTGTTTTTAAGCAAAATTTGAGAAATTTACCTACAAAAATACATTCATATATTGCACAGAAAAACATATTTTACAAAAAACTTTTTTTTTAATTGCCATCGAATAATATTGTGAAATAAACCAATAATAAGTCAATTTAAAAGTCCATTATTGAATGGAAATAACTGACTCCATAACTCTTTTTCAAATAATTTTTTTGTTATAAAACACACTTTAATGTATTTTACAGATTATTTCAATTCGAAGGTAAATTTTTTAAATTGTTTATTACACAATATAAGCATAAAAAATAGAACAAAACGATATCTATTAGTCATTTCCTGCGTTGATAGCCGCATACAGTGCATACGCGAAAAAAAAACATTGCAGATATCCCCGCCACTGCGTTTTATATTGGCAACTGTGATTTATTATATATGGATCTAAGCGTGTACCTATCAGCTCAATTTGACAGCCCAACCATTTTAATCTGAAATTTTGGCAAACAACTCGTGACAGTTTTCGCGCGTCGTATCGTATTTTTATTACATCATTATTAAACAACGGATTATATTATCTGACCCAGATGCTTTTAAGATAAGATGAAGTTGGAAGTCACGAGGGATCCTTATTCGCAAACAAATGCAACGACTTATCTTAATATTTTAACAGTAATACAGACAGCACGAGACAGAAAATGCAAAGATAGTTCTGTGAATAAAAGAAAAAAGAAAAGGAGCAGGATAAAAAAATATCTGCTTTTGCGACAGCCAAGTCTAAGAAAGTAGCATCACTGCGATAATACGATACACAAATAAATACATAAAAATTGTAGATTTATAACTATAAGTAAAATTATTTAGAATAATAAGAAAAAACAAGAAGCGATAAATTATTTATAATACAAGAAAATAATTTTTTATTACAATAAGTGTAAAGAAACATCGTTTACGTTAATTGCGTGCAATGTTATTACGTAACATGTAGCTTATATGGAATGCAAGTAATATACTTACGCGTAGAAATAATATTGTTAAAATGTAATTAACGATGATTAGCATCGTGATATTTATTGAGAATACACAGCGTGGCGCTGCACGGTAATTCACTAATACATTAAATTTGCCTCGAGTTATGAACAATGAGAAAATAACAGCCGGAGGGGATCTCGCATCTCATCCCTTGTTATACCTTGAGCATAATGTAGAAGAGCAAGTCGTCAAGTTGTTTATGTGTCACGATGTAACACTGCAAACACCGTTCTAATATCACAGACGTATATTTCGCACAATCTTATAGATCGTATTACACGTTAAATAGTTCGTTTTACATTAGATTTACAATCAAAATATGATAACGGAACCAATACGTTAGATTAATGATTTCACGTAAGCCTACTCAAGCATCGCTTTTTTCTCCGCTTTTTTCTTTAATTTATTTTTTAACGCTATTTTGCTACCATGTTTTGCAGTACCTACTGCATTTCCCGCGGGATTTCGCAGATCGTATCGCTAGGAAGCGTTACGAATTCGCGAGTTTGATCTTTTCCTGTTAATAGCATTTTTGATGAACACGGACGATGCACAGTCAAGAGAGCACTTCTATGAATATGAGAAACTCGATTGTACCGCATTATTCTTGCGTTATTTGTGCTCAATTGAAAATAGCTATATATAACATAGAAATTCCCTTTGTTGGCAATCATTCGGTTAAATTCCTATTCTTTTCTCTCTTTCCATTCTAATTTTTAAAAAAGTAAAAAGAATGGAAAAATATGAACGAAAAAAATTATCCTAGCTTTTATTCGATTAGAAATATAATTTCGCTGAAAAATCTTGAAATATGTCTGATAAATACGGTTTTGATGTCGAATATTTGAAGAAATATACCATTATTTTTACTACTATTGGAATTTAAAAAGACTCATCAATTTTTAATTTGCGTATATTTTGAGATTTGTAACAAAAGGTATATATTTTCTATTATCTAAAAATAAATTTGACAATTATCATAACTTGAAATAAATGTTAATTAAAAGCCTTATTTTTAATTTCATTTCTAGAAACAATTGTATTTTTACTTTTATCTCTGAAAAGTGGATTTTTCTCACATATAATATGTGTAATAATTAAATATATCCTTACAAAGATAAGTACAGACCAAAGTGTCTTCTTGATAAAAGATAAGTGTCTAGGATTAAAAGAACGGATGGCAATTAGCGTGAGATAGTTTCTACATATTCAACGAGGATGCTCTCTTCACAATCTGCATTCTCACTTTTCTATTCTCTTTGTTATTCTCTAACGCCGCTGCATGCGGAGATGGAAGTATAAAAGCCGTGCTACTTTTCTTCATAACAATACAAGCAACAAACACGATCAATAATGATATTTAATTTATTTGATCGTAAACAAGTAGTAGCTTAGAACGTGATAACGCATTCCACTTTAACATTTTAAATCATTGTAGCATTGAATCATTGATGACAGGTAATTTTTGATATTCCTAAGCAGCTATTGTTCCAAATGCCTTATTACGATATACGTCCAATTTACTATGATTCGATACAGTTCAGTTCCTTCAATAATAAGAGCAATTGATATTATTTAGTTCGTAATATCAACTTATCTCTCTGCGAGGCTTTATTTTCTCATAGGAGAATGGTCGTATTCAATTTTAATATATAATTTGCGAGATGCGAAACGGGACTGAATATCATTTATTATTCATTGAGTTTCTATATTACACGACCATTGTCTGCATTTTGTAATAAGGCAGTGGGAAAAATTTTTAATGGAATACGAGAACATTTTCAAGGAAGAATCTTGTTCTATATTATTCTATTCCCCGAGAAACTATCAATATTAGTTCCAAACTTTAACTATTTTCATGATTTATACCGACATGCACGTGAGAGCGAAAGTTATAGTCTATAGTCGAATATTTCGCCCGTTGCCAATCATGCAACGGCAAACTTGTGTATATATATATATATATATATATATATATATATATATATATATATATTGTAATACATACACGTACACACAATATTTTATAAATAACTGTGGTACCGAGGAACATGATGCGCAACCACAGAAAAAAACACTAAAACAATGATATATGTATACATCGGAATAACTACCGTACAATTGCAAATCTAGAAAAAAAATTTGGTTAGCAGCGCATACATTTTTCGGTGTAGAACGTATCCGAGCTGTTGCGAAACGCGTAGGTCATAAAACTTAATCAAATTTAATTGTCTGCTTCCTATGCGGACATACGTTAACACTGACGAGGAATATACACGGTGCACTAAGCTCCCGTTATAAATCTGCCGCTTCTCATGAAAGGAGTTGACTTCAACATTGGAACAGTTGAAATGTTTAAATCACTGTACACATAATCAGTGACAAAACTTTATTTTTTTTTAATTTAAATAACGCGTTTTGTGTGAAAGAAAATTTGTTTTAACCTTTGTTCCCCTAAGATACCTAAGCAATTTTGCTCTTTTAAATGCCGATTGTCGGCTTTTAAAATAGCTGTTTGCGCGCAAATTATTAATTAGCCAATTCAGACGAACTTTTCGAACAATGCCAAATTCGTTATTCATTATCGCAGAAATATGCATCAATGCGCGGAAGTAATTAAACCGTAACGATTTTATGTGTAAATGCTATTATCTGTCATACACTTCTTCCATTTTCATCAATGTGAAACGATAATAACCTGAAATTATTTTGATGTATAATGTTCTGTCTCATTCATGATTTTGCTAACTGTTAATCATTCCGCAGAAAACAAACTATAAAACTAAAAAGTTATAACTCGAAAAAGTTACTTATCGAAAGAGTTTGAACGTTTTTTCATTATATCGCGCTATCGATCGCAATTGCTATTCTCGCTGCGTTCAATCTTCTATTTATCTAATTATAAGTGAGTGAGAAACCCGTATTTACTAGCTTACTACTTCGGAAAAGCAAAAGCTTATAATATCTCGATGACGGTCTTCGTATTTGCGCGACGTCGTCGAGTGGCACTTAACCGACAAGTTAGAGTGGAAAAGTTCCTCGCGTCGTGAACGTTCCGAGTTACCAGATCGAAGGGTTATTGCAGATTTTAGACCTATAACGTCCTAGCAACTCGCAACAAGACACGAATACGTCCTGTTACGTTGCCAATTCCTCTCTCGAGTTGAATTCCTATTTCCCTCGTTCGAAAGTTACGAAAGCAGTGACTCGACGAGTTACAGTGCAGTGGCTTGTCGGGTTACAGAGGAACGGCGGGCTATTGACCAAACCTATTGGTTCTCGGTAACGCGAAGAGACATACTTGATGCAAACGCCGTTATTCAGCGATGATCGATGAGTACGGGCATTTTTCTCGGCTACCCGATAGACTTGTTCGAGGGCGAACTGGCGAGAGTGAGTCGAGTGTCTGTCGGTATCACGTCTCTGTGAGCGAATCGCTGATGTTTTTGCAATAAGTTTCAAGTTGATGCGATCGGGTCGACAGCGTCGAACATGGTTAAAATTAATGAAAGGTCACATTGTATCAAAAGTAAAATTCGATAAATTACAGATAGATGGATGAGGGGAAAACACTTAAGAGTGTGTTAAGGATAGATATATTACGTACGAATAGAACATGTCTCAATTTATATGTTAAGTTGTTCCGAATCTAAAAGACGCGTATGAATATTTTTAAGGAAGAGCAAAAAATGACTAAATTCTAAAATCCTATACTTTTACGGAAAAATTACAGTGGCTTCTATCATTTATTCGCGGTCCTTTTGCGCCCAGCTGTTGAAATTTTTATTCGCGTGATAATTCTGTGATGTGCGTTTGCTCGGGAACTTAACAGTTGACTGCGATACGAACAAATGTTGAAATAATACTGAACTTTACGAGAATAGATTAAACGGTGGCGTAAATGCTGTGGTGGAATTCGCCGCATAGTCGTCCGCACAGTTAGCCACAAACGGTTAGTCGCTAGTGTGTCGCATAGCAGAATAAATAAACGATCGTACGAAAAGAGAAATGTACGTGAATTTCTTGGTTTCTCTTCAAATTACGACCCATATAGAGCGTCTAAAATAGGCTTAAATGAGCAAAATAATAATGAAAATCGGCATCTATTTAATTGCGCTGTTTGTTGCGTTACTAATATAATCCAAATTTTATACAAATCGATTTTATAAGAGACAATTAGCAATTTATGGAAAT
This sequence comes from Temnothorax curvispinosus, assembly GCF_003070985.1. Lineage (NCBI taxonomy): Eukaryota > Metazoa > Arthropoda > Insecta > Hymenoptera > Formicidae > Temnothorax > Temnothorax curvispinosus. Next base: position 243,456 of record NW_020225678.1, read on the forward strand.
ATATAGAAATCATCGTTACAAAAAAACAGTTCGGTGATTGCTGAAGATATTATTTTCTTTTTAATTAGTATTTATCATACGACTTGAATGTTATAGGACATTAGTTTTATAACAATAAATTTTCAAAACTTCTAAAACAAATTATCTTTCTTTTTATCATAAAAATATGTTTCGTTCGGATTCTGGGAGCTTTCCAATCGACCGCAATAGCACAGGTTTTGGCGCATCGCGAGTTTCTTTGAAACAATAAACGTCCGCGATGATATGCAGTCGGCATACAACAAGAAAATGTATATTTTATTAAAAGCTTCGTTGCAGTTCTGAATCCGAAAAACATTATATAATTATAAAATAAATCCTCCGTGTGCAATGCATAACAAAATTACAATCCATGTTTTAATAATCTATTGTTTATAGTCCGTCATTAGTAAAAATTGCATCACACAGCGGCACACTGACAATAATCAGATATATTTAATTATTGAACAAAAAATACAGAATTATTGACTTTATTATATTCGTTATTAGTCACTAAAAATATCTGATATACTAATGTGCACACGGTAATAATAATAATAATAATAATCCTGGTTTAAATATAATAGAGTTAATTTGCATGCGTAAAAAAAGTAATATAAAAAATATGAAAGATATTTATTCATTTTATATATTTTATATTATTTATTAAACTTACATATTTAATTTCAAAGTTTTTTTTTATTCTGTGTAAAATACCAAACAACCAAGAGAAATATATTTTTTCAAGATACCTTCGATGGCATTCATAAAAATGCCATTTGTACCGGAATATTAATAATTCACGCTATTAGCACAAAAAGCTCACTATAGTACCGTTAATGGCGGATCTTTAAAGGAAAATGTTGGTGATGTTTGTAGAATAATGTCGAGTTCTCAAAGCGATCTGATTGATCAAATGGTTCTATTTAAATGAGAAGTGATCGAAGTCGAACCACCGAAGCGTATATATAGGAACTAATTCAATGCGACATTGTAAGCAATGCTGCATCCTCTATCGAGCAAACAGACTAAAGTAAATTGTAAGGCAGAGAGAATAATTATATTTCAACATCGATTCTGCATTGTTTGCAAATAAAGTATAAAAATTTGCGTTTCACAATCAATTAGTTTTAGTTTTAATTATTTGTTTGAAAATAATTAAATATCTTTTATATAATCTTGTATTATAATTTTTATTTTGTCAAAAAATTTATATAAATATGTATATATATTTTTTTTAGAAATTGCGTATTTTTTTTTTCAGAAAGCAAATTATTTAACAAAGTAAAAATTATAATACAAAATGCTAAAATGCCATTTCACGCTTTCCAATATTCTATCATAGTTTAGATATTATGTTGGTAAAACGTACGTGTCTTTCTTACAAGCAAATATGACTATCTCGTTCTTTTGTCGTACATATACAAGTGCTGCACGTTGATTTTCAAATATTTATTTTGAAGCGTGCACTGCAAGAGAACATTTACCCGTTTGGCCTGTTCCACGATGCATTTTGTTAAAAGCCCGAAATGTAGGTCGTCCAGCCGACTTTGCTAAAACACAAATATTTGGTAAATTATTCAAAATTTATTTGTCAAACTGAATAAAGAAAAGTCAAGATTGCCACCCTGAGATATGACACGATATCTGAAGAATAATCGTGCATCGACGTCAAGATCAAATGAGCACTGACAATGAGAGTGCAAGTATCCGAGTATTTATTTTATTCTCGACGACAGAGAACAGGCTCGATTTTTGTTCAAAATTTTTTCACGTTAATACTTGCTCCGAGCTACGCACCAACTGTGATGAAATAGCTCGTCGGAAAACGCTATCCCATGGGACCAATAGGATTTCCATCGCATCAATATTGATAACTTGTGTGATCGAGCTGTTATGTAGAATAGAATCGATATTTACTTTTAAATAATATACAACAATATTTATTCTGTCATTCGTATTAGATGATGCGTGTTGTATTTAGGTTTTTGCTACCCACCGTAACTCTCGAAATGTGATTTTTAATTTTTCGGATTACACTTTAAACATGATTAATTACAAACATCTATTTTTTCGAAAAAAATTACATGATCAGTCATTATTATAATATACTCTTAGTTTAGTTCCAAAATCTCATATAATAATTGCGAAACCTATGTTTTTTATGCTAAATATTAATAATAGCAAAATATGAATAAGAAATATTTTTCCCCGTGCGTTAGCACGCATAAGTATTATACAATTGCTGCTGTCTGTACTGCAGAAAAGTAATAGAAAGGTGTTAAATGATTGTTCGAACGAAACGATCGTTTGACGAAATGGAGATTCTTGCAGCAAAGATAAAGTGTACATCTCGTCTCCGTCTCATCGAGATTGCCAACGTAAGACGGTGTCGATGTCGCCCTCACGACAAATGTACAGCAAACATTGCACCAAGCGCCAAACGCAGGACGCACTTATTCATTGTCAGTCTCGTTGATCTCTCTCTTTCTCTCTTTTCTAGTTCGTATACGTACATATAGGTACATATAGGTACGTATACGTGCTATACGGATATAACGATCTCCCACGGGGAGAGGACCGTATACGCGGTACGTTATGCCAAAAGTGCATTGACCCAGCGGCGGCGCGCGATGCCATTCCGCGCGCACTAATATTTTGCTACGACGCCGAATATCGCCCTATAAAGCGCCCGCAGAGGTTCATTCGCAGCAACATCGCGAAACGCTGACGTCGACGAAATAAAACGCCCAACAACGCATAACATATATAACATCGGGTTTAACGAAACGCGTGTCCGGCACGCGCGGTATCTATAATCCGCGAGACGGGCGGCTCCGAAAGCTTTCTCGCTGCTAGATCGAGTGCACGCTGCACTATCCCATATACACTTGGATGCACCGACCGATATGCATTATTGCTAATTCAAATTAATCGCATTTTATTTCGCGCACTTTATGGAAGACACAATGCTGTGATTTAGAAAAAGATTGTAATTAAGATCGCCAACTGTGGATTAACTTAAATTGTTGATGCGACTATGCACGTAATAATTTAGAGAAACGTACGTCATGATAATCATCTTGCAATAATCTAATTTTTTTCTGAAATTTTATAAAAACTGTTGCAAAATACAAGTTCTCAATATAAGCAATACATATAATAAATTTGCTTCTGTGGGAATTCCTATAACTTTTGCATGCGTTCTCAATATGTTCAATCGATTTCCGACATTCACCCGTTTTAAAGAAAATAATCCTACCTCTGTTTGCAATGAAGACCGCCGATAAAATAAATATTTTTTATTGCGTCAAATTTTTTATATACTTAAATCGTGCTTTATACAAAGAAAATCTAAAACTGCTGCAGTGCAACATCAATTTTTCGCGATTAAACATTGCAAAATTGGAGAGTAAAGTAAGTACGTTTGTTGTTGAAACGCGTTTAATTATGATTATATATATGTTCGCTATTTGATACCAAAGTAAAAATTTAACTAAAATTAATACCGTCAACAAAACGAGCAAGAATTTTATCGAAATTTTATCGATGTTTGTAAGCGCTCTCCATTAAATAGCACGATTTAAATAATAAATATTGAAATCTACATTCAGCAACTACGTATAATTACTTCAATATAAACATGCATACGTTCACACATAGCTACGCAAAGTTAGTGATAACTATGTAACGATCGATGATTACCGTAGGGTATTAATTATCAAAACACCATCAAACTATTCTGTAAATTATGCAGGCAGAATGCAGCGTTTCGCGACGCCGCCGTTGAAAAAGAAATAAACGCAACGCTCCGCGTTGTATCGTATACACGCGACGTAATTCAAAGTTACTTCTACCCTCAACCGCTCAAAGTAGTAGACGTCAGACCATGCTTCTTCGCGATAATTACTTCCTCTTACAAGATTAATGGAATTATGTGTATAGACTGTGTGATTGTACTACGTCTTTTACCACCAAGCAAGAAGATAATACGTAAATGATTGCGACTAAAAAACCGCAGGTATATATTAAACTTTTCAACGTACCTGCCGATCTACAATCAGTGTGAAAGGGTGTGCTAAAAGAAATGCCTTTGTAATTATCTTGATATAAAAGGCGGTCTTCGACCATCACATTTAATACATATCAGTTACATATAACAAAATAGATATTCACCTTATGAAATACACATGATGAATAAGATTAATTAATATTCCGTTCTTTTTTCTACAAATCTAAAATATCAAGTTGTAAATGCAGCGTGATATTGCAAAATTTATAGTTAATCGAGATTAACGTTGACTGAGACTTTGCAGATCACGGAACTAAAGTATAATATTATGATGAAGAAATAGAAAATTACTAAAGACTTGGGGCAACTTGTTTCAAAACACTTCGAAATTTAATTTCTACAAATTGAAGGTACGCGAACGCAGTCCTATTCCTCCGACTTGCTCGATTTCTTTGATTATCTCGCGAGGATTCTGTTAGAATTACTTTGTACCAGTTTCTGACGAAAACAAATAGTTCTTCTTGCATAGATATACAATATATACATAGATATTTAGACAGTACTCAATGCAACGCAATACAATCGTTTAATCGGATTATACTCGAATATGACGTATCAGATGTAATTTGGATTCTGACTAAGCCCTCGCGATGCGATAACACGGAGATTTATTACAGGATAGTGATCTTATCTACTGTAGCGTGCATCGATTAATTGGCACCTCACTCATTGTCGTATTGGGGTTTGCTCGTGTTTCATGTACGGTTAATAACGTTATAGTTATTGACTCAGCTGACAACCGCGCCGTGTTTGCGAGAAACTTGTTGACCGATGCTCTTATTTAAACGGTAATTTTACTTTGACGTGAAACACGTGTTCTTATTTTCAGATTATAAATGAGCACGTTAATTTGCTTGCTTTAATTATTGATCCAATAATAAATTACAGCGATCATATATGCACGCGAAAAGAGAGTTGAAAGAAAGTTAATAATATCTAATGTAATTAAAATATTAAACTATGTAGACGACAAAACGAAATACGTACTGAGTAGTTACGATGAATGGTCTTAAATGTGAATTTGGAAAAAACTGTTAAAAATACAATTTTATGTGCTTTATCATACTTTTGCAAAAAAGTAGGTATATATAAAGACAGTTTCAATTAATTGTTAACAAAATATTTCGATAGGCTGGAAATATTTATTTCTCCCAATAATACTTTATTCTACATCGTGCAGCGTTTTTAAAACGTCGCCTTGCATCCCCGAAATCGATTCTTTGACATTTGGAGCAGTCGAGTTAATCGCATCGACATCTGCTGAGCGCGATTTGCATTTGTATAAAAGCGCGCTTTTTCCCCGGAATTTACAACGTTGGACTTATCAAGCACTGCCGTAAGAAGAACGATATATTGCCGCAGCTCTCGTATTCTAGCTGTTGTATTAGGTGACGGAAAAACACGGCGCCATAAGAGCGATGTGGGGACGCGATGGTAAAAGGAAATGAGCATGCTTTCTCGGAACAGAAAATTTCAACTTGATACAGCATTTACGTAGTTTCCCCATGTGAGATTCGCGATATCTTCCCGAATTCACATGCATTCTTGCACTTTGGCACACCTTTCCGCAGGCGCTCGCGAATGAATCGTATATCGTACTGTATCACCGGGAACATCCCTTTATTCGTTTTCATGGCTGCCACGATTGCGAGAATAATACGAAACGAAATTTCCCCGGACACAATTTTGTGCAATTCACTCGCGAATACCTCAGACAATTTTAAAGCGAGCAGTCGATAGAGAAAATATAATATACAAATGATGCTTTAAATGAGCTTAGCGCGCAAATTAAAATTAATAAGCACGAATTATATGCTTTTTATTTTGACCGTCTTGAAGATAGTTAAAATAATATTCATAAAGATAGAGAATTTCATATACTCATCTCAGGATAATAGAAACATAAATTTTATTGACTACCGTAAAAAAGTCGTATAATCTTTTAAAACAAAGTCAATACTTTTCAAACGAATAGATAGTTGAACGCATTTTTTGGAGAGAAGATGCGGGATTTTTTAATCTTCAATAGTTCACAGCATTTAAAATATAGCTGTAAGTTATAAAGTATCTCACAGACGAAAACTCCTTATCTTGGAAACTATTTTATAGAGCACGCAGGTGCATATAACAGTCCTTTACCATTTTACTCTCGATGAATTTCACTCATTACACTCCGGGACGCGATATAATACGATACAGTCCGATCATATTGTAACAAGTGCATCGCGTTCTCATTTAATTTTAATTTCCAATCCACAGGAGAGTGCACAATTTTCGTACGAGCGTTCCATTCATTGAAATTATTTCAATTAGCACTTTCAATGACGCAGGTTTTTTCTTTATTTGTATGGCAAAGTATAATCTACGTGATGAAAGCTCCAGCCTGCAGCATTTGTTCTTAATTACACACTCATTAAAAGAGTTAAAATTATATGAAAGTACATATAATAATTGCTATTTGTTCTCAAATCAAAAGTAAACGGGATGCCACATATTGCGATGAATGCACACAGCTCACGTGAACGTAATAAAATATTATTTTCTCGAATAGTAATATAAGGAAATACGTTCTTATTTCAGTTCTGCGAGAAGTTTGAAATTACTTCTCACGACTGTGAAAGACGACTTTCGCCATGAAGTGAAATAACTTTATTCTCTAAAGAGGCCGAGCACCAAGTCTTTTAAAGGAATAATCGTTATATTTCAGTTATATAGTTTTAGATACCTATCAAACGGCTTTATACCTTAAAATCTATTTTATGCAATTCATAATTGTGTGCCAATATATTTAAGGTAATTGATTTATTTTTCAAAAGACATTTCCTTAGTTTGTTGTTTCCTATATTCCTATATGATAAATATGAAAATTAATTTTTCTTTGTCGAAAGTTTAATCTATAGATTTAATATACGATATAAGTTTAATAGCGGTAACAATCTTGTTACAAAGCCAGAAATGACACGCAAGCAACTTTAACATTTTTATATTGTAAAAAGTCATACGTCGATGATCCGATTATCGAAAAAATCCATTTTAATACAGATATACACGCTACACACGATGAAGTAATATTCGATTAGTAATCTAATTCCATGCATAATTGCATGTAATTTTTAAACGTACATTTTATTATCACGGCGTCGTAATAAATAAATTAATGTAATTGCTATCATAAATTAAATGCAATTTTATAATTGCATAAAACTCCATTTTTACGTGATAATTTTTGTTTGTAGAAAAAAACGCTACGTATATATGCACTTATTTAAGTTGAAAGCAACAGGCGGAAATAAAAGAGAAAACGGGAAGATGAACAGATCGACCACGAAACATATAGAAAATAATTTGAATCGTACTTTGTGATTTATGAGCAGCTGCACAGTCGCGAGAGAAGTAACGTCAGATTTACTATATAAAAGCGATATTTCTCGGAGATGCGCCTCGAAATCGAAGCAATGAATTTCCTCAGAAATAACGCTCGATATTCTGAAATATCGTCTTGGGCGACGCTATTTTCCTTCGAGCATTCAAGTTCGCATGTAAACGAACTTTATGTTAGATATTGCCATTGTCAGTGCAATGCCGAGTAAGATTCTGCATTGAATCGAAGAATCTGAGTATCACTCGCATAAATAAAGCAGTAAGCAGAGAATAACTTTGTTACAATGCGCCAGAGGTTATTTACGACGTTAAATGTGTACGTGTGTATTTATAATGATAAATACAGCAGTTTTATGTCAAGATCTAATTGAACATTAATTTGCTCTTAATTGAATTACACGCGCATATGAAATTTTATACAGAATATTGTGATTATATTAAAAGAACGAGACGCACCGAGATTATTCTTTGCGATTCAGATTTTATTGGTAAATTTGCGAATGTCTATAATCTATAATCTATAATCTAAACTGGTATTGTAGTAATCTAGGACGCGAAGATCGAGGTGCGGATTACATGGTGCTAGCAACCTTCCTCCAAGGAGAGAAAATTTATTACGACACGGCCATGTTCCGTCCGCAATACTAAGCCCGATCGAGGCTCAACGTGACGTTGAAAATTTAAAGCAGATCTGTTCCACTTGTCAGTTTTTACACTTAATCTTCCTAACACGGCGGCAATAGCTTTAGACTTTCGTGTCTTTGTAAATGTTTTATTGGCTCCCTTTATCCCATCGTTCCGCGCAAAGTGTTCCTGTGTACGTTGTCGGGTTTATCAGGAGAAATACTATAAGCAAAAGAATAATGCTCATCCGTTTGTTTGTCATGTCTCTTTTTAAATGCGTTCTTTCCATCATCGACTTAGCCCGTTTTAATGAAGCAAGCAAATGTGTGGATAATTGCACATCCGCTGCTATTATCAGACACGCCCGTCAAAATTGTCGCGAAAATTGCATCGCGATGTTTCGGTTCGGCGGCTAATCAAAACAAGATGGAAATTGCTCGTTTGATATGAGAAATTGCTTCGATCCCGCACCGTTCAAAAGATGGGAAATCGATTTGCACCTCCCGCAGCGTTCTTTTCTATGAGGGTCTTTGCGTGGAAGACGCGATGAGTTAGATAGATACTTAGCAAAAAGTCGCTATCAATCACGGAAGTACGTAGTCACGTAAAGAAGCATTAATAAAACGTTTTTGAAAAGAACAATCTTTATGCGTGAATTGAGAATTCAGAGCAGTACGATTGAATCGATCTGCATAAGGTGCTATGCGTAAGTAAAATATATTATCCGTATTACATAATTTTCTTGACAAAACAATTCAAATACAATATTATGGAAATTTAGATGCAACCGAAATAATCGAATTTATCTCATGGCTACACATACGAACAAGAGATTACCTCTAAATAAATTTAATCAATAAATACTCGGCGTGTTAATTAATTGCATTCCGCGCCGTATAAGACAGGATTGAGCGCGTTTAATCTCTGTAATATTAATCAAAACGATTATTTTTCTATTTACTATTAATCTAGATATAAAAGTTCCGTTGTGTGATTTATGGGTGACTATTTTATTATCTGTCTTAACGGATGAGAAATATAAAATCATCAATATTCTCAGACTTGGCACTAACTCTTTCTTCAATACGCGATTAAAAATTTCAACCTTACTTAAAAGTTTACAAAGGAGATTAAGTTGATTTATCGCTTATGCAATGCGATCTCGTGAATATTTTAACTTTGAGATTAATTGAAGAAAAGAGATGCGCACGCGCGACGTTCAGACCCGACATATTTTATCTAACGAACGTGGAATAGCATAAGAGAAGCGGGCGCGTACATTGACGCGGTGATTAATTTTCTATAGAATTGCTTGTCTTTGAAATTGGCCGTCATCATCCATTCCGCTTCTCTTTTCCCCGCAAATAATATGCAGCCAGTCTCAAAGCCTTCAGAGGAGTTATTACCTGATCGCAGACCGGCGGAATGTCTGTGGTTTTGCCAGAAAGCCGAACCACATACATATACAATACAGGGTGAGTCATTTTAATTTACCCACCCCCAAAACGTTTTTATTTTTTATTGTAGAAAAAATGCTTCAGACAATAGTTTGTTTAGTTTAAAGAGGGACACATGATTCTTACGTGAGTCATGTCGTAGATGTCAAGTTCGTCGTTTTCAGAAAAGGCGATTAATTTCTTAAATAAAATTTGATTTTTCTCTTAAGATAAAAGTTGTAGATCTCGTCGAGACGTTTTCAAAACATTGTAATAAAATTCTCTTTTGTGAAAGATTTCCTAAGATATTTTAATCTTTGTCATATTTTCAACAAAATATGAAATATCTCATAAAGTATTAATTCGCTTTTCGATGACTTTTCCTTGATACGATATAGGTAGAATAATGAAAGAAGTTGATTGTTGTAAAAAAAAATGGAAAAAGTTATTTTAAAAAATTTGATTACATTTTGTAAACGCATTCTATACAGATTATGTGTGTCTACATGGCACAACATATCCACTATCCAAAATAAAGAGTTTAAATATACCAAAAACTTTTTTTGTTTCTCTTCGGTATTTATGTATCATAGAGAAATTAATTACAAAAGTGTTCTGCAAAAATCTTACAGTCCGATAACAAACTTAGTCTTCACACGACACTCCTGTTAAAGTATTATAAAATAGTTCCGCGCAAAAATTTATATCTTATACATACAATGCTTTTTTTATGAAAGGTACAAGATGGAAAGATATATCAATTTGATTTAATATTCTTTTGATGTTTGAGTTAAAAGGCTGAAAGATTACATCGTAGGTTGCATGTGAAACTCGAAAAAGAGCTATAGAGTTTGAACGAACCGTTTAATCTTCCTCTTCTTAATCGATGATAAAACGAACTACATTAATTAAAGTGATTGACTTATCCAGGAGAAAATTGACGTTTCAGACGACAGACACGTTTATCGTTCGCCCTGCGGTGTAGTCGGTTTCCACGATATCGTATTGAGCCTTATCAATCGAATCGTGTCGTGGGTTTTGTTTTAGTTACAAACGTTTAGAACGCGCGCGGATGTGTAGGAATCTTTCATGTCCAACCCTCTCGCTCGAGAGCGAAATTGGATTGTAGCGAACTCGAATACCACGTGGTTGGAAGCCTTTGAAAGGATTCCGCTCCGAACGATCAATGTGACTCCGTTCGCTTCTAGAACATATGGGCTATGGGCCATATATGAAAGAATCACTACAGCAATCAGTACAGTTATATAAAGAATAAAAAACGCGGGGTATCGTAGTACATGATAAAAGAAGAAACTATTTCCTTTCTACATGTTGGAAACGCATTTATACGTTATGGTTTTCAACTGCAATCTTGCTATCGGAATTTGAATACTAATTACTACAGAATATTTCAGTGTATTGCATGAAGCATTTAAATAAAAAATATATGAAACGTTCAATTGGCAACTTTATCATAATACTATATAGAAATATGAAAAATGAATAGATGTAGGATCTTCCTTCCAAATATTAATTTACTTAAAAACCAACTATTGACAGAATTAAATGGAGTAAATTTTATCTGTGAATCCTTCTTCCTGCTTACAGAATGTTTTGTTAAATTTTGGTGCATTGCCCGGACAGATTTTCTCGAGTATTTTTTCGTATACTATATAAAATACAAGTCAAGAATCAATCATTTTATTGGGTTTTAAATACTATTTTGAAGAAATAATCAATATATATGCGTTTCGTTACATACATTTTTAGTATAACATAATAATTATAAAATTTAAAATATATGTTAATTATACGAATAAAAGAGCTTAGAGATAGGCTGTAAAACAATTATTATTAAATTATTACTGCAGTTTTCAGTTTTCTATTTAATATTTTGAAAATTAAAATCTATAAATTTAATGTGAAATCTAGTGTAATTACATATCCCTTTTTCTCTTATATTATATTTAAAATATATATTTATAATACAATTCTGTGATACTGTTTCTTTCCGCTTCCATGAGCCGTAAATATCTAAAGCACGCTTTATATGAATTAAACAAAAAGCGATTTTCATGATTCACATATCATATAAAATTGTTTATTCTTCTATGAAGAAATTTTAATTATTGTTTATTGACGCATAAAAATTCAATGCGCAAGTCTAAAACAAAATTAGCATATCAGGCCAATCTTGAAATTTTTAACATTAAAATGGTAAAAGTGACTTTTGTCAGTATAAGATAGTATAACAGTGTCTGACACATGTTAACACGTTCCTTTAGCGTATAACAAAATAGTTTATGGTTTTAAGTAACGTTTTTGGGAAGAGTGTCTATTGAATATGCATGAAATCAGTACATTGCTATGACTGGAATCTGCTAGCAATGCCGACAATCTAGTAAATGGGTCACACACGTATCATTTATGACAGGTACCATATTCACTAGCAAATTGCACGGCATTTCTAACAATAAGTGATATAAATCTATGTATACATATGTTGCATTAACTAATCTAGTTAAAGTTTGTAAATCTGAAATCTACCCCACGTATCAGCTCTATAAATAAATAAGAAAATGAAAGAAAATTATTTAATAGGTCAAATAGAAAGTCTCGCAGACACAAATTTAATTTAAATTATTTCGTTGCACGAATTATCTGAACTCGAACAGATAAAACTTCACGTTTGGCATTAAAGAATAACGAACGTGTAATTGAGCTCTGATTCAACGTTTTACATTTGCCCGAACAATGGATATTGCAATTCGCTTTTATGGCAAGAAGATCGATATATCGCGTATTGCGCATACACTCATTTTATGGAGAGCATGTAACGCATCGTGGCTTATATATAGATTAAATTTTGCTCGCAAAACTGCGATAATTTACTAGCAAATAGCGTTGTAACGAACATAAACGACGTCGGTTAAGATGGCGCGAGATTCGAGAACTAAACGACATATTATATCGCACTTTAATTCCCCTTCAACAGCCCCGCATAACGATGGTGGCTTCCATTAGAAGCTCAGAAGCTGCAATGCACCTTTGTTTTCTGAGATCCTTGCAGATTCCTGCAAGAACGCGATGTGTTTCAGAAAGGGAGAAGTGCCGCGCAAGTAGGGCTCTCGTGTTGAATAAGAAATTTCGCATTAATACCGACGATACGCGGTCGAGGGACAAAGGAACGAGGTGCGAAAGCTATATAAGACGACATCTAAGACGACGAACTTAATATACTGTTTGCATAATTTTCCGGAACGTTCAAACACATATATATTTTACACGAAAATCACTCGCAGAACTGGCATGATCACTCGATCACGAAAGTTTTGTGCACGACAAATTGTATTGCCTACGATCGCGAACTTACCGCTATAGCAAAACAGAACGAATAAACGGTAAATATTTAACGATAATTTTTGAGAGAATGCATTTTTTGAGAACTATGAAAATTAAATCAAAGTGTATAAATTGACACTTGTTTGTGATGTGAATGTTGATAACTTAAGAGATCTTTTTTTAAATTTAAATATAGTGAAGAAACTTTTTTTATTTCTATATTGGACTTATTTTATAATTATGCATATATATCAATGTGTATAAATTAGATTGGCACAAACGACACAATTTGAAATTAAATTCCGGTGAAATATAACTCTGAGAGCTGTACGACATTGACAGACGCAAGTGTTTGATAAAGAGAAAAGCACGTGCAGATAAAAATGTGAACATTTCAAATATTCGTCGATTCCTGAAACGGAATTCCAAAACGAGAATGCAATTCGATCGCGCGACGTCAGTGTGGATTTGCTTCCTCGCGGCTATTTCGAGGATGAAACGTTGTCCCGTTAGCTTAGCAAAGGTAGGCATGAACATGTATTCGAAAGTTGAAAATGTGTCAGGGAGAAAGTACAATATGCAAAAGCCATCGGTAGCTGCGCCACTGTGCCTTCCAGCAACCATAATAGCGCGGAAAATAGTTTCTCCGAGGTGTGAAAATCGTAATATCAGGTACGGCGAAACAGCGAGAACGAATCGTTGGAATCGCGCTCTTAATAGAACGACATTTGCATAATTAATATGGCTCTGTTAGAGGCATGATCTAGCATAATCTGAATACTTTTCACCCGCATAAATGACTTTTAGCATAGAATCAGAATTGAGATCATAATCTACTTATTGCAGTTCTCTCGATAATTCAAATAAACAGACATGACGATTTTTGCGCAAAAATTTACCATTTCCTTGTTGCTATTTCATTGTTTTTTCTGCATCTTTAGATCCATCTGCGCTGATGATGGATTCTTTTTGGATTCGCTTTTAGTTAGAATAAATTGAATATGCATCTTTGTTATTTGTCCAACGAAAGTATATTTAAGGTAATACAGTTTCTCCTTTCAAAATATTACTTTTTCGCAGTATGCATTCACACGTATATTGTAAAACCTGTATTCTATCATAAGTTAATCCGATCACACTCGAGTAAAGCCATTCTTCCCTCGTGGCTCGACCACGAGAACACGAAAGCCGCATGGATGGTTGGAAATTGTGACGCTACGAGAGGCGTCGCCTCGCAAGCCCGAAGGCGCTGAAATATCTGCCTGATATGCTCGTCAGGGATATCTCCATAAGTCACCACTATATATCTTGAGGCTGAATCCTCTAAGCCCGGATGCGAATGCAACTCACGCAACTTCCGCTAGTGCAGATGGCTCTTAAGAGAAAAAAAGTGAAATAGTAAGTAGAGAAGGTCAATATTATACCGACTGAATCACTGACTGCGGATATAATAACGATTATTGCGTAACATTTATTGTCTAGAGCAATTTTTATTGAATTGAGAAAATTACACGTCCCCGTAAATTACTAAATATAACTTTCAATACATAAATTCAATACATACATTTAATACAAAATTTTTTAACGTCTGTTGCATTTGTAGTTACAAAAAAAGTAATCTGATATCTGCGATATCATACATAATATACCCCAGTTGATTTTCAAAAGTAAAAAGTTGTACGTTTAACAAGCTAATTTGTCGGGGGTAATATTATCTAAACTGTAATTTCGTTTGTTGAAACGCCAATTTTACATCTCCTTAAATAAAATTTTGACTTCTCTTTCCTCTTCTGCGAAATGTAATTCCGCGTTTAAAGTAATTTTACGACCTTAATCCGCATCAGAGTGTCACGTAGATGCGCTGAGTCGAAAAAGAGGCAAACTTAAATGAGCATTTCACTGCAAGTAACGCTACATAAGTAGCAGTCATTAAACATACTTGTATATTCGCGGAATAAAAAATATATCTATTTTTTCATCTTCAGAGTTAAATTTAGTTTAAAATTTGAATAATTAAAGAATATTAAATCAAAACATATTTTAATTTATTGCTTTCACAGAATTTAAAAAATCTCATTTTTTTTTAGTAATAACGATATAATTATTATATTATTAGTATCATATAATTAGATCTTGCGGGGCAAAGATTGTAAGAAAACAACATTAAGGTTTATTTTTATCTGGGTTACCAAAAAAAATAATCTCAATATTAACCGAACAAAACAAGTTAAAAATAAAGCTGTAATCTCTGTTCGAAGCAAAGGATATACCATGTTCCTTTTCCCGAGAAAAACTCATTGTTATCCCTCACATTATTAGTTTAAAAGTTACATCTCTGCCTTGAGAGTTTCTTTCGAAAATAATTCTTCAAACCATGTTCATAAACTTCCCCAAGTTAAGAGTCGAAGTCCTATATCTCGGCTATCTTCAAATCTTAATTAATTCCGAGGGCATATATTACACGGCCTGGGACTTACTGCCGGCAAAAGTTCCTTCGACTTCAGCACTACAAGCGGGTTGTTTACGCGCTTGTTCTTCAGAACGGTCCGTTTTCTTTGTAATATGCTCTTTCGTAAACTTTCCAAGACGCGTATAGTTAGTAGAAAAATGGAACGAAGCTCGTTTCCTTTAAGAGTACGCAACGTGTATTTTTTTTTTTTTTTTTTTTTTTAGATATAGTAAAAATGTTGCTCGAATCACACACACAGAGAGAGAAAAATGTTCAAGTCTAGTTTCCTAAATGATGCAAAAGTTCTTACTCGATTATCATTGACATAAGTTTTCCGATATGCAAGATACCATCAAGATTAAAGTTAGATATAAGGCGTCGATAAATTGCTGGAATAGTGTTAATTGATTAATGGATGCTACTTCTGAAAGTGGTGTGCCATGTGTCGGTCATTCCAGTGATCGAAGAGATAAATAGAATCGAGGTGATATATAGGACTGATTTTAATAGCCGTACGTATTATCGATGGTTATATATATAAAATCCATGTAACGGTACATATGTATCGACGCGAATACCGCGCGTGTACCGCGCGTTCAAGCGAAGGTACTGTATCGTACACGTGCTACCGAAAACACGCGCCAATTCGCATCAGTGAAATATTTTGACGATCGCAATATTCCGTGGAATCTGGAAATGCTAATTGTAACTAAAATATAATTCATCCATCCATCCATCCATAGGTATCTAAAAAAGAGATGTAAAGTCAATATTCGAATCTATCGAAGTTTATTGTTGTCGCTTTTCCACGATGCTGATTGGTTCTCTCGTTGCGCTTACTTCATTTGCAGCTGTTATAATACATTTTGACACTCGTGTGTATCAAGGAGTTAATAGTGTAATAGTAATAGCATAATGTTAAAGCTAAATAGCGCGCGCGAAGCGCGCGTCTGTGGTGTCTAGTACACTAAAATATAAATTGGCATAAACATTTCACACAACCTGGATTATCTTAATTCATGATAATTTTATTGATAGTTCGAATATTCCACCGAATTCGAGTGAAATAACAATCGACACTTTTTCTAAACAGTCAGTAAATATTTAGACCGCATATATAAATGTATTACATGAGCTCTCTTGCATAACTTAGGATATTATTATTTAAGAGCTGAGATTTAAAAAATGGATATCATAATAGGAAAATTTTTATCTAGATTATCTACCTCCCAGATTCCTGTTAAACATTTCAACTTTTTAGTGTCAGTTCGAAATAGTTACATCGCTCTTATAAAAATTGCAATAGAAAAGGATTACGAATTCACTAACTGACATATACCGAGGGAATCGATCGAGCTGCGAGGCATTACGACTTATAGTTCGAGCACGTTGCACGTTATGTGAGAAGGCTTCAAAGGATTGATATGGACATCGCAATATCATTGGGGAGAACACTAGCCGCAGGAATGCTCTACGGACCACAACTTTTGCTGTAAGGTGTACTATACCCGCGAGGGATGCAAATTAAACATAAAATGAACCGGCATTCGCGATTTAAAACTGGGTCATTGAATTTATAATTCATCGCTGTGTCACGTTCTGCAGGGACGATATTTACAGAAGGCACCATACGTACGGTTCATTTAAAAAGAAATGTCGTATTACTATTGCCGTATACTATTGTCGGTACAGAATTTATTTCATACGCGTTCATTCAACATTATACTATATTTCGCAATATTATACTTTATTTACGTTTAGTATATGTAACACCTATTAAATATCACGTACTGGGCATTTATAAATAGTGCTCCTTGCATATTCTAGTTACCTGACGATGTACAATTTTCTTATACAATATTAAAATATGTAAGGATTATTTTAAGAACATATCGCGCTTGGGACGCTTATCTCCTTTGTCATATCTAACCCGTTCTGGTAAAGAAAAGAACACCGGTCTAAGCCACTGATCGGGGTCTCTCTGAAAACCGGATTTTCCGCTGGAGCTTAAGTCCAAGCTTAAGGGACTTTCAGTTCGAGCGTATATGTATAGCGTGCCATTGTTTGAGACGCGTGGGCTGGTATGCGTTAAGCCTTTACTTTTAAAATGGCGGAGAATTGATGTCCTCACAAATCGATAATCGAACTTAGGCAACTTCTCGTAACACACGGCGGCGGCCTTTCGGGAATAATAAATTCTGCGAGGATATGAGAAACAATGTAATAAAAGCTTTTACGCGGGGAAAAAACAATACCGGAAATAAACGTGTTTTAAAAACTCGAATTACCAATAAAAAAATTTGAACAAAAATACAACGTGTGTTAAAAATACAGTTTTGAAATATAACTGTTTTATACTGCAGTTTTATGTTATAGTTGGCAGATAACTAAGAAAACGTGTAAATGATTGCTAAAATATAATAATTGGTATGAGACGTATTTATCTCGCTCGTGTGGGTGTGCGAAAGCAATAGTCAGATTATCTCTTGCTTGCCGAGAAGTGACTGTAAAATATAGGTTATTCGGTCAAACTATAATTGCGACACTTTGTTAAGTGGACTCAATTACAACGCGCGATAAACAGGAACTTCTAAACGTTTCCGTGTACACTTCCGCGTTTCTTGAGCAACTCTCGTCACGCTCATCACCAACAGTTGTAAAGGGTGCGGTTACGGAATAATCAAACAATGTTGGACAGCATACTGCACAAGTTGCCGTCAAAACTGTGAAATGTAACTTTATATAGTGTATTAAAATTATTTTTATTTTTATTTTTATTTTTATTTTTATTTTTATTTTATACAGAAAAGAGGAGAGAGAGAGAGAGAAAAGAGAAACAGAAAAAGAGGGAAAAGAGAAAAAATACTTTAAAATAAAACAATGTGAAGTTAAATAAAAATATTTCAACATTTGATGTTAATACTTTAATAAACAATTCCGAAAGAGGCTAACGCTTATAACTATTAGCGTAAGTTAATACGCAATTTATGTAGTAATTATCATACGCATTATCAACCAGATTAATGTCTATATAAATGGGAAACGCTATTTAACAGCTGTCTCGCTTTATGATCGTAAATGCAATTAAATTGATCACGTCAGCAATTTTAATTCCATTACATACTATTGGGCATGTTAATTCCATCACAAGTGGACCAATCTACTCCAAAACCATAATGCATTATGATGACGAAACAAATCGGAACGTTCACGCGCCATCGAATTTCGTTAAATGCCCGGTTAGGATTTATCTCGAAACTGTTATTTTAAGAGCTTTGAGCCTAATGTTTTTCCAATAGAACAAAAATGTTTTATCTTAAGTCACTTACGTGTGAAAATTCAAAGAGTGAAAAAAAAATACCGTTACACTAACAATGAAAATTCTATCGCGAGGTGTCATAAATGTATAACGTAAAATATAGCACGTATATATGGAAACCGTTTCAGAATTTATATTTGAAGAGAGATTAATTGATTGTGTAGACAGCATATAAATCTTTATTCGTTTTTTTTTCCTTGAGTTTCTATCACGAATTTCCCAATTTTGCCTCACCACCACATAGAAATATATATTAATAAAGCTTTCACGTTGCCGCCTTTCACACAGAGCGAGTAAGCCAATTTATCCCAGAATAGACCATAATGCCACCCCTTTGAGCAGCAATTTTACTATTAATTTCCATTATGACACCAATAAACTCTTTTTGCAAAAGTATGCGCAGCCACTTAATTTCTGACGGCACTTCATCGGGTACGCATGTGTGACAGCTACTTAATATAACGCAATAATAGACTCTTATGTACCTTTACAAAAGTTCAATGATTAAAGACAAAGGGGAAAAAGCCTACGTCGTCGCTATCAAAGGGCGTCTCATTATCCTTTTTATGGAAAAAAAAGTTATATTGAAAGGCGGTAGCACATGCATGCGCGCGATATAAAGTTACTCTAAAGTTAAGTTACGTCCTTGACCATGCGTAAAATAATCAATAATAAAAAAAAAACACTAGATGTAATATCGAACGTCTGGATATTAATAAACGAGTAAATAGTCGATCTTAAAAAAAAAATAATAAGTACAGAATCGAGATTTAATCACATTCGAAATATATTTAGAAAGTAGGTTCAGAGACTTCCGTCTCTGATGATAGCCTTGTTAGAA
Organism: Temnothorax curvispinosus; assembly: GCF_003070985.1. NCBI lineage: Eukaryota > Metazoa > Arthropoda > Insecta > Hymenoptera > Formicidae > Temnothorax > Temnothorax curvispinosus. The sequence continues at coordinate 262,938 of NW_020225678.1, forward strand.
ATTGAATTTCTCACTCAGGCGTATATATATCACGAGAAAGATTCACCTCCATCACGTTTCAAATCAAAACTTTTCGTGTTACCCTTCTAACTCATAGAACCCCGGAAGGTTTCTGAATGTTAATCCCAGTAATCCTCAGAACTATTACAATAGGACTTCGTACATCAAGTGCTATTGTACGCTTACGTGCATTTGCGGATTCCCACAACAAACTAAATAGACGTACGATTCTGTCCACTTTAGACACCTTTATCATAGTTTCTATAACTTTTCTCAGCTAAATGAAAACTCACGACTATATTTATGATCTCGAAAATGATGAAATAAAATTGTTTAAGCAGCTTTAGAAAATTATGATTGGTATAGTCGCAATTATCGCCTGACAGTGACATAGTTCAGAAATGAGCTATTTAAATCATTTTCTCGTGAAATTTAACAAATTCTTGTTAAAACTATTCGTCGATATTTGACATATCATTAATTTAAATTCTAAAGTTAGAAATCAAGACAATTTAATAATAGACTATTTTTTAATAATTTTAAACGCTTTAAATTGTTATTAATATCAATATCGAAAATTATATATAGGACGTATAGAAAATACTTTATAGACTCTGTACGATAATTTAGCATCATATATGTCGTCACGCTAACCATTACTCTCTATCCTCATTTAATATTGCTATTTGACATATCTCTGTTGGCGCGTTTCGCGCGTTTCAAAGCTACGCGGACATAAAGGAACAGTCTCCTCTACAAACTGACGTGGAATGTGGAATATGAAAAAGAAGCGATGTACTGGAAAAGAGGTACCTAACCAAATGTAAGATCATATGAGGTATATAGCATTCCTAATTCACCATCAAATAAAATAAACATTTTTTTTTCTTAGTAGAATATATATTTATTGCGGAGTTAAGTATATTAGGCATACACCAATTGGACTCATGGCAGCGATTTAGTAGAATTATTGCGTTTAGGGGAACCTAATACCGCCTTTATTTCTAATTCCACACTCTACGATATTGAGACTATTAACGTGTTACTTTCTGTCAGCGAGCAGTAGAAGATATTGAACAACGCTGCTTTAATTGGACAATCTTTTAAAAAAAGTTTTATTTTAGAACTGTGATATAAAAAGTATAGCGTGGCAGTTCATAGTTTCAACGAGGTTTCGAAATTTTGCAAGAGATGTCTTCCGTTATTAATGCAGCAAAAAAGATACGTAGATACCAAGAAACGAATTTCTGTCATAAAAACATGTAATATTGTGTCTAATTTTATTTCTAAATTAGAGATATTCGTTGCTAACCATTATTGTGATGCTTTAATCGGTTATATTTCTTCTTTATGGTATTTCTAATTCCGTCCTCTATATGTGCATTATGCCATTTTTCCTAACTGGTCTACCTCTAGAATACCTCTGACGCTCCCTCAGCCTCCTGTCCAATGAGTAACAAGATCTTTTTCCCAGAGTAAATCGGCCAGGCGGGATGCTGACCACATCACCTCACCCTATAGTCCATGAAACCCCATGGGCTTTCTTAACAGAGGATATCTTTATCAACCTTATGTGCTCTATTTTGAGTCGTTTCTATTTCTAGCATATATTGTGTGCCATAGTTGTATTTTTAACAAAAATATGTATAAGGATGCGATATTAGGAACACTTTTTTTTGAGGTCGTAAAATGCTACTTTTATTGTTTTTCTTCCGAAAAGATAGTTAAAACAAATTTTGAACGCATTTATGCCATGATGATCATATTACGATAATCCTAGAATAAAATAATGCTGTTTAGTTATATTCTTATAAGTTTTCAGTCAAAATTTTGGTTTTTAAAAATGGGATACGATATTAGGCAGTTCTCCTATATGTTGGAAATTCACAGCAAGATCCACGATTGTCTTATTTATGTCCATTTCTTATACTAATTGTAAGTTATTACTACTGTAGATTAACTTTAATCTCGATTTTTTAACTTACTTTTTATCTTTTTCTAGTCCTAAGAATTAAATCGAGATTAAAGTTAATCTACATTGATAGGAATGCACATTAGACACGGCCATTTTAACATACATAGTGTTCTATATATTCTAATTGCGACATTAGTTCCACGTGTCATAAATTTCCCGTTTCCGATATTTACACGCGCATCGTTTGTTTGTCTCTGCGCTAAATCTCTCTCTCGGTTAATTCCCATCCGCCCGTCTCGGCCTACTCTGTCTCTCAGACCCATGCTAATGCAGGCTGCAATTTGTATAATTTCGAAATGGGTTAAGCACGCGTCGGAGCATCCGAGGTCGATAACTTTTTCTACCTCCGCGATAGAACGTCGTTATCTGCACGTGCTCTTCCGCAACGGCGCTCGTTCTAAAAAAGCATAGTGCTTACTTTACATTTTAATGTCTCCGGAGTCACGTCGACATCTCGAAGTGCTACTAATTTCATGGACTTTTAACTGTAAACTCGCCGATCACGCTTCCCAGTTATATGTCGAGTGAAATGCGCGGCCAAGCGCGCGTATACCTTTTATAGAAAAATTGTAATAATCACAAACTTTATAGTATAGCCTTTGACATATAACCATAATTGCAAGGGGTAACTAAACGTCGAGATACAATAGCAATTCCAATTGAGTGATTTTGAATGGTTTTGAATGGTTGATAGCGTCAGTCATGAAGCATAACATTAACGGCATTAATCGTGATTGCTGGAGCGTTAAGACGCTGCGATAATCGATACTATACTATATAATCTGATTATAAGTAGGTATTGTATATATCTCTGCTACTAATATATAAAAGAGAAAACGGATGATAACTTTAGAACACTCCTCAAACATGAGCTAATCAAATGAAATTTCTCTAGCGACTTGGCACTCTTAATAAAAATATGATATTTTCCATAAAAAGATACGACAAAAATTAGAAATAAACTCTTCAATTTTTATTCGCTGTATCTCGTTGCAGAATATGGCAAAATTAATTCGGGAGAAAAATGTTGTCTTTTGGTTATCAAATTTGACATACCAATATATCATAACTACATTTACTACTAATATAATTTTTATCAATTTTCATGATTTTTGACATTTTAACAGAGCTGCAAGAAAAAAAATATCTGCAAGAATTATCTTTATTTTATTTGACTGACATTATAATTTTTAAAAATGTTTATTTGAACAAATTGAGAGATTGAACCCTGTTATTAATACTGTTTTAGCAATTATATAGTTGTCGTATTGTTATATTAACGAGCTCGGAAGACGACAAAATGCACATGTAGTATTTTGTGTTGCATTGTCGTACTTGCATGGTCTCCTTCATGCAAGAAGTTTCAGCCGATGAAAACCGACGGGGAGCTATAAGTGCCACCAAGTGTAATAATTATCATTGTTACAGCCCGTTTTTGCGCTCGTAAAAACTTTATGCATACGTAGCAAAATTTAACTCCAAGCGCTACTAATTAGCGGCGTTAAATGCAACGAATGCTTACAAACGCAAACAGCGTTTCCACCATAATACTTGAAACAGCTGCCTTTTCATCATGATGTTCGTTGAATGTAATAAATGTTACCGTATTTCCGTAGAGATTTTTAAAATATTTTAGTAGAAAAAAGTAAAATATTTTCTGACAAATTAATTTTAATATTTAGTTACCGCTTAAATTTTAAGAGAAATAATTTTTTTATAGAAATTACGCTCAATTTGCGGTGCGGTAGAATATTTATTATTAATTGAGTAAAGAATATTCTCTTATGAACTATTTGACTTCGTCGAATTGTTAAGTTTTAATTTAAGTTTTCACTAGAGCTGCGCGTTAAGTTTTATTGCTTCATCTTTCTCCTAACCCAATATTTTTGTAATATCACGACGACAACTTCACGCACACGCAATCAATCTCTTTATGTAATATTCATAAATTTGCACAGTCACCTCGCGGATGCTGATGCAAAAAGTTTCGCAGGGATTGCTACGGTGAGATAATAACAGAATATAAACGACGGTGGATTAGTCTGGCGCGAATTTCCGAGTCGATTTTTCGATGAATCTCGGCACCTGCACACATAAAACCGAAATCACTTAAACTATACTAAGGCTGTAGGAATACAATTGGCAGTGATGGACACCCATGTTCGGCGGATAAATCACTGTTTGTAGATATTCGTGCTAAAGCCCATAAATCGTAATCCTTCCATATTCGAATGTTCATGCGCCATATGTTCTCTCTATTTCGCAAGTGACAGTTGGTCCGAAAAGCTATCATAAATGCATTTCTTATAAATTTTTTTTTTACTTGTTATTTAGAGTTTTTCGCGTTAGATTCATTAATTAGTTTCATAAAAAATATTAGAATATGAATTACAAACAACAAGTACTGTTACAAAATGCATTGCACAATATGTTAGCTCGGTAACTCGATAACTCGCTTTATTAAGGCATTTTCACGTAATTTTATTTCTCTCATGGGACTTAAAAATTTGATAGAAAACAGTAATAATAAATTAATTAACTCCCGCGATTTGTGGATGAAGGCAACACTTGTTTGTCGAAACAATCTCGTGATTTATTCATATAAAGCAAAAATTGAGTGATGGAGAACGCAACAATAAATCTTTATTTCATTGCGCGATATTTATTTCCTTCACGATATTCGGATTCGGATGTATTTCTTATTACGTTTTACATTTTCCGATTGATGTGTAATTCACCAGCTAATTTCCGGATTGAAAGCGCGGAGTAATATCGCTAAATCGATCTTTTACGTAGCAAAGAGTTAAATATTTGATAGCTAATTTATCAAAGCTTCTTTATTTCGAAAAGCAATAGAACATTCGGTGATTAATTTACAGTACGTTAAATATCTCGTATATAGAAACTACATTTCAACTTGTGCAACTTGTGCCTTGGCGTTTGTTTAAGCATGTCGCTGCGTACGTAAGGTCGTCGCGCTATCATTTTCTTTCTCGAGACATAATATCATAAACGTTATCACACCTTAAAATTACGATAAGTGATTTGCTCGTATAATCAATTTTTCAAGAATAAATGGCAAGAAATGAAGCTTATTTTTCTTTCATCTCATCGAGATTACTTTCTCCCATCATAAAAGGTAATAATAATAGAGCCCGTAATTACAAAGAGCGTATAATATCACTAATGTAGAGATCTTTTCTTCTCCTTTGCAATGCTTTTTAAACTCAATTCAGTATCTCGACAATGTTAATCGTGATCGCTTGCGAGAAAGTCCTGAGTGGAACGTTGGGGATGAATTTCGCGAGAAAGAAAAGCAACCTATTCTTTATGATCTTTGCACAAAGTGCGGGACGTCGAGATGGATTTTTCTCTGCGATGAAACATTTCGAAGCGGAGTAAGCGAATGAAGAGTCACCCCGTAATGTCCAAGCAAACTTTTCACACGTGCAAGAGATGGGAAGAGATCGTAATGCGATTCCCTATGGCAGATCTCCATTATTTCTCTTGAACGTAATATTTGCTGTTCCACACAATACGGCTTCAAAATCCAATCCTTTTTCGAGATGACTCACGGTGACAACTTTTCTCGTCTACGACATCAGTTATCATATTAATTGACATAATCTCTTTCCTGAGAAAACTTTCAACAATAACGTGCATTGGATGAGAGAATAACAAGCATAAATCACAATCACATATAACGTATGATACAAAATATTGCTGTAATAACTCGTAATTATATGTCTCATCGTTCGTAAAATCTTCATATTTACGGTGTACGGAGTATAGGATTGCACGAGCTCTCTAACACGAGTGCGTATATCGGAAATCGCGCGATAAAACAATTTGCTCGCTGATTACGTTTTGTCAGGAGCAATCGATATTTAGTGTCTCAATTACGGACTCAATTTCACCGGACGAATCACCACCGTAATGTATGTTTGTTTCAGGGAGCGGCGAGCCGTGGTTGAGAAGCGAGAAGCATGCCGAGCTCGGGACGGAGATTTTACTGCCCTGCGTCCTGAAATCACCGCAATGCGAGGGTCTGCACAGCATCAAGTGGTACCGTGGACCCACGAGGATTTTCATTTTCAGCGAGGACGCCGGGATTATACGCGGCAATAACGACATTGCTCTCAGGTAATTAAAGTATTATATTGAGACTTGAATGCATAATGCTAGTGAGTTCAACCCGTGCCTTGACTTAATTAGGCCGCCTCTTTTGCAGTTTCTTTTTCTTTTTAGAAACTAACCTAAATTTCTTTATTCCTCAATATATTTCGCGATGCCAATTAAAATCATAATATGAATTTACTAAAACTCGCGATAATAATCACCAATTTTGCGACGTAAACCGAAGATAATTAAACTTTGGCCTTTTATGTTTTTGAAATATTATTCAAAGTATTAAAAATAATTTCTCAAAAAAAAATCTACGTTATTTCTATATTGAAATATAAGTTGAATTTGAAGTATAAGTTTGTAGATATCTATTTCTCTATTTTATACAAATGTTTAAAATTTTTTTGGTCTTATATTCTCATTAATATTCTTCGAATTTCTATCTTTTGCCCAAAAAATGTTAAAAATATTATAGAATATCTATTACATAACTAAACAAATAACATATTTTCTTGAATTGTGTTCGATTTTGGTTTTGATAATTAGCTGCTTCCACGATTTGTAACTATCGCGATTATGCTCATTTCGGGGTCATCACCCTGTAATTGCATTTTGTGGTTTGCGGTCTATATTTAGAAACCGTGTAGCTTCGAATACGTCAAATGCGTTAAATGCGCATGTGAATATGTACACGTGAACATTTAGAGCATGAAACTTCCAATTGGTAATTATCAAAGTCTCTGATTGTTTTAATAATATCCGGTTCACCCATTATCCCTATAGTTAATTTGACACAGTTTACGTATTGTTATTTGCATATAAAACTCTTAACACGTACCTACATGTACTACAAACTTTTAATCCTGTGGAAACAAATATACAGTAACACGTAAATAACAAGTTAGTGAATAAATTAACAAGTTTGTGAATAAATAATTGCATTATGATAAGAGAATTAATAAACATAAAATAAACATTGTTAAATATAAAACTTTTATAATATTTTTCTATATTATATAATATTAAAGAGAGAGGAGAAAACTGATATATAACATAGAAAGTACAATAAAAGTTGTCTTATTATTAATGACGAAAAAAATTTAATTAATTATTCGATTACAAAAAACTTGTAAATTTTAAGCTTGTAAACATTTAGCTGCAAATGAAGCAATCTCGTTATCTCCATTAAATAAATTAGCTACGTCTTTCGATTGTAATTCGCCACTATAGCTATTTACTCCGCGAGCATTATTGTTTGGGTACAAGCGCGGCAACTAGGCACTAGGCATACAAACTCGAATCTGAAACGTTCCTTAGAGATTTCATCCGATAACACCGTGTTTCTCTACGTGCCAATTTGCATTAATTAAAATAAGCTCACCAATATCCTTGAATAATTAACAACGAAAAGCGATAAGCTTTATTGAATACTGATTAATTATTTTCACTCATTTACTTCCTCAATTTTTCAGACTAGTTAATATTATTATTAAAATTTAAATACAATTCTACTTTTCTATCGAATTAGGTGAAAACTTAATTCGGCATTGAGACTTACACTTAATGAATTTTATTTCGTAACGTAAGAAAAGATACCACTGTCAATTTAATTGTAAAAGTTACAGCTGAAAAAAATGTGGAAATTATAGGATATTCGTTTACATATTTAAAATATGGTTTCCATACTTCTATCAAGCTAATACGAATTAAAGTAACACGATTTATATTACAAAAGGACAGGCGTTACAGATTAGCTGTCAATAAAGTGATTCTTATTTAATTCCATTAGCACGCTTCAGTAGCCACTTATCGCTTTTCTTCTTTGCCTCGCATATTTAGTCTGACATGGTAACGATACAAGATGATTTTTATTTTTTATATGCGACTTTAGTCTTTTTTTCTATTTTTGAAACGAGAGCATTAGCAGCAATAGTATTTTTATGTATCATTTTTTGCAATACGTCGAAATAGATATCACTGTTGTAAATTTCATGCTTGAAAAAGATAAAAAATATCAACGAGAAAATGTTCGATCTGCACTGTGCATTTTATTTGTTTGAAATATTATGCTCTCGCTCGTCGAAAAATAACAAGATTACCTGTGATGACATGATAATAAAAGACAAATACATATATTACAGTTTGATGCATATAGACACATATGCACATGTATACAAAAGGCAATCTTGAGAAATTCATTTTTAAGACGATCTATAGTTCTCCAACGTTTTTCTTTTATCTAAAGAAATTACATAAAGTTTAAAATATTTTATATAAAGATACTTTTATAATATTTGCAGATGTGCTCAATTTTTTTTAGTAATAAAATTTTGTATTGTAATAATGTCTTAGATCGATCTTTTTATTCTACATCAGTATTATATTCGATCTGCTTTGGAGTAGTGTACAGTAATTTTATTTAAAAGCCTTACTTCTATATTTGCTACAAGACTCTTTGGTATACACTTCGCGGTAGAGATCTCCTAGAGATGATATCTTTTGATAAACTCTGAGTCTCTGTTATAATATATTTCCTAGATCTCTCCCCAAGTTTTAGTGAAATATTACAACGGTAGTGATATTGTCAAACACGATGTTTGCATCACAGCGAAGTGCGTTTTGCGTAATTAAATGATACTTGATTAAAGTATCATCCTCTACGATTAAGTAAACTGTTTAGGCTTTATATACGCGTTAAAGAGATTGTAATATTATTTGATTATAATTTTATGCATTTATTTCGTTATTATATAAAACCAAACGTAATTTTCTGTACAAGTTTTCTGCTAATAAATACTATCAATATCGACAAAGGTCGATGATTATTACTGTTAAACAAAGCGAATATTATACTTTTTAATAACAGTTTTGTGCTTACTAAAGTGGAATATTCACTTTTCTTCATGAAATTTGTTTTTTTCTACTATTTTTTCCGTCGTGGATTAAAGGCAATTTTGAGTAACCTACTTTTATACGTTATTCATGCGTATATAGTATACGATAGCAAAGCAATATTCGGTAATTATGTTGTAAATCATGTGCAATACATTTGCATTACATAGCTGTGGGAAATACGTCGGTTGTATACGACGTATTTCCTACATTAACGTAATGCAAATTTTGAGCAAAAATTTCCTTTAATTGCATTTAATTACGAAATACATTCAGTCATTAGTTCGATATTTTACATACTTATGTTCGCGAAAGATAAAATCACAAAAACATAATACAGTCGAAAAAAATGATAATTTTCGACATAAAAATGCAATATACTAATGCCGCGTAGTAAAACATAAAAGGTCGCTTTTATAATGCTAATGTAAAATATGTCCTCTATTTCTAAGATTTTATAATACGACATGCTATTATCCGGATTAGTTGAAATCCGGATTTAGAACTCGGAAATATAAAGTAATGTTGTGTATGTTGTATTGTCGCTGTATGTAAGCTACTTTATTACTTTGCGGTGTTACAAAGAACGTGTCTCTTGGTAATGTTATTAGTTATTTTAAAAAATTTCGCATTTACTTCATTACTTTGGGGAGTTGCAAAAAACGTATTCCTTAACAATGTTATTAGTTATTAAATAGAATGTCTTATATGTATGACACGTACTCCTGAAATTTTAAGAATACTCTTATTTAAACAATATTCTCATTTAAATATGTTTGCGCGAAATTACTTCTAATAGTAAAACTATTTTATATTTTGATATTTTGACAAAAAAAATTTAAGATAGTCAAAATATAAAAGAAACAACTGCAAATTAGAATAAAGAAATTTTATTGGTAGAACAGAAGATATGTTGGATATCTTATAGATGTGAACACGCATACTTATCACAGTGTATAACATTGATGGTCTAATTACACGCGAGTGCAAAAGATATACATAGTTTCATGCGGAGCGATGTCGCTGATTAGCGGTGCAGCACATCGTCGTATCAACAATTCGCTAATGACGCCGTAAACGGCTCGTCGATCAAACAGCACGCCGAAATGTCGGCTGACCGCGATCACCCGCGTTTCATACCAACGCAGAATTTGCGGCCTGCAAAAACAATGATTCGTCACACGCTATACGGGTTAACCGGGAAAACGCGGAATAAAAGCAATACGAACATTTCGGTTGAAAATTGTTCGTGTCAATATTTAATCTAGTTAATAAAAGCGGATTTTGGAATATCGTACGATCGTATATGCGTATAGCGTATAAACGCTGTGTATGTTGAACATTAGTGTTTTATTTTTATCAAAACGTGTGCGAAAATATCATTTTTACCATTGTTAAATAAGTACGCTTAAGCATTTACAATTTTGTAGAGCAAAAAGGGGAAAGAAATATTGATTTGAATTTATTATTTCCATTGTTTTTTTTTTTTTGCAATGCACTTTTGGGCACTTTTCTGTCATGATCCATCTTTAGATAACAAGTAATCAATTTGATGGGGATGTAAATTGTATCGAGTTACGGCCGCGTCCAATAGCGATGTGTACCGACTACTGTACTTATATGTCGATGCATATATATTCAGTATCATCTATTGACAGAATATCGAACGCGACCTATATACGTATAGTATATGTATATGCGCCCATTGACTGTGCGTTTGCTTGCCATTTACGGATATAAATGACGAGACCTTCGGATGTCTTGTTGCTTCACAGTTTCCTGTCGTGAATTAATGGCCTTGTGAGAATGCACTTGAATTAATGGCCTTGTGATCCAATTTAATTACGAGCATTCGGAATTTTTGTGGCACTACATAACTACACGTAACTACTACGTAAAAACATATTCGTCATACAATTTACTCCCGTTGTAAATTAATAATGCATACGATTGTATCGAGAGATCTTTCGATCCCGTTAATATTTCTGGAATACGTACTCATAGATGCATCAGATGTACGTAACATGCAATGTAAATAGAATTCGGTTCGTATAACACATATGATCGAATAGCACATATGACGATAATATCACCACCTTATCGTCATAAATGGATTATGCTACTCAGGCGGGATAACGAGCAGATTAATTTCATTGATTGTCCGATTCATTACCCGGTGTTAATCGCAATTCGAGATTGACATTACCGTGAGGTCATTATACTTGTGTTGGCATGAACCACATAACGGCATAATACCGCGCGATCGTCATTAATAAAGTATAAACAATCAATGTGTTTACGATTAATGAAACGCTGCGCGCGTTATAAACGTGAGTGACACCAATTATACGAAAATAAAACCGGCACGACGTGGCGAGCGAAATTTATTAGATTCTAAAGGAAATATATTCGTCATTGTTGTCATGTGAAATGCTGATTAAAAATTCATTGAACAAAAACGTTCCCTCCATTTTTACCGCCCAATTATAATTTCAATATTAGCAGATCTTTTTTACTACACATTATATTAAATTATACACGTCAAAATTTCAAACAATAAAAATTAATTTGGGAAATTATAAATTAAATCACGTTTTTGTTCTAATTTTCAAATCAATCTAGCAGTATGAATGTTTTACGTTATGAATGTTTCAGGGCGAACATATTGCCTGAAGGCTGAAAATAAATCACGATTTTTGTTACAATTTTCAAATTAATTTAATTAACAGTATGAATGTTTTACGTGAATGTTTCAGAGCGGACATAGAATATTCGTCGAATTCATCGAAAACATATTTAAAAATACCTGAGGTGCAGCTGGAGGACGAGAGTCTATACAAATGCGAGGCTACGTACATGGCAGTCAACCGCGAGTGCAACAACGTGCAGCACATTATTCTTAACGTCACAGGTGCGTTACATTACATTATGCGGCATTACCGGATTAACATTTTTCGGAATAAGATTAAATTTTTTATCAAACTGGAGAGGGAAAGTGAGGGGATATTAAAAGTTTATACTTTTAAAAATTCAATTTATTAGTAATATGATTTTGGCGCTTAATGCACGAAGTATATAAAGATTTTTCGGATATTTTATAGAGAGAGATACCGAGAGATTTACGGAAACTATTTTAAAACTTTTCGCATAACTTCTCGCCATAAATTGCACGCGATATATTTTTAGCCGTATACGACCTCTGTTTGTTATGCAACCTCTCCTGTGTACATTACGTCCATACGTCAAAAACGTGGTCGCAAGTAGCCTGCATTATTGAAAAGGCAATACGGGCAATACGAAGTAATACGTTTCATTATTCATACTTTTGAAAATCTGTTTGCGCACGTTTGTTTTCCTCACGACATATCTTTTTCTTATTACGTTATTACCGGGCAAATTTAACGTGATATTTCGCGAAAATAATACGACAATACAGTGATACTCTGGCATTTTATATGATACGTGAAAACAAATTTACGATGTCCGTACTACAGTCGGAAAGGTGAAAATGGTATGCGCAAATCGGAACATATCGCAAAACTCGCCATTCCATAAATCAGGCAATGTTTATTTCAAACTAACGGTTACACGTGATCGTTCTCGCCAATATTTCAATTTTGCGCGATACTCCCGAACGATAGACAACTCGTTACGGATGGCCCTTTTACGAGATTGGCAAGTAACGATGTGCTTCCTTTCGAAACACCTCTCGAAAATAGAAGTCTTATTTACATTTTACGGCCACTTGTGGCAAACGTAAAACATCAATAGTTCATACAATTCGCGTTTTTCCTCTTTATGTGTTGTGCAGCAATGTACTCAAAGTAGGAAGACCGCCACAAAGCAAAAATATATATAAATAGTACATAAATAAAAAAATATATAATAAATAATAAATGAATACTACAATATCAATCTAGATGTTAATAGTGTTTCTGCTTTGAGTAACGCCTATAATTTGATGAAAAGAAAATCAAAGGTAAATGAGACAGTCGTCACAGTCAATTGATAGCGATTTTGTGTTTCGAATTTATGGTCTGTGACTTTTCTTTGGCTTGAATTTTCCTCCTATCTAGTTTCGAATGTTTTTGTATGACTATATCGTCACTCGGTATCGTAACACACTGAATTGAGTGAGGAAATGTATGCATTCCGCTATGCATCAAGTATACTTAATTTTCGCGGAAGCTGGATAACCACGGATAGTGATCTGGGTTAAACCCATGTCAAATTATACATCGATAACTCGAGTTATACCGGATGACTCCTAACTTTCCGAAGAGTTAATATCGACAAGTTGAGCTCAAGTTAGGCTCCCATTGATGTGATATCTCACGTACTCTGGATACGTGGAGTTATTTGATAATTCTTGATTTAACGTTTAGATTAATCTCATAAACGCATTATAGGGTCATTTAACGGCTAAATAGCTTCATTGCCACGCGATGTTATTTAATCAGGTTAATGCTTCATCATCACTACGCGGTATCGTGGTTTACTCGCGCTAACTTATCTCATATCAAATTTATACGGAATTATCTTTGCAAATTAAGGGGAAATCCCGAGAAAGTATACGAGATGTCAAAAATTGTATGTATTACATAAAATACATATATTCTGCAATGTAATAAATATCAGTGTTAAATTTTTCATGGAAGTTTTATTAATATCTAAAATCTTAGTTTGGAAGTACAAGAGACGAAAAATAACAAATTTTGCATATTTTTGTATTAAATTGTAACAAATAATACATATATCAATAACAAAAGATGAAAAAGATTTTATTTATAATAAATATGCTATACTGTTGAATTAAATAAAAAAATGTTGAGTAATGCAAGAAAAATCAAATATTACTATAGCTTCTTCTTCCCTAGATATCATCAGAAGCTACATTAGAGTCGGAAGAAGCATTAGCAGTTTCTAATTATCCGGCACAGAATTACGGCTTAATTGCGTTATTAAGTAATTCCGTAATAGGGCCTGCACTTAAATTTCAGATGGGAAGACCTCCAAATTCATCTTGACAGAAAAGATCTTCTTCCTTCTGCCAGCCGCAAGTTTCTTGCAAGGCACACCACTTATAAATGTTGTGTTATATCTGCATTATCTTCGGATGTTTATGAAGAATGAAATAATCCTCCTCTGGAGTGGTTATTCAACGAAGGTAGCGATTTTCCGCGAGTACATGTACGCGAGTCGTCATCGCGACGGACGTGAATAGAATCACTGTGTACACGAAATTCTGGCTGCTGATCTGTCTTCCTCGCTGTCGTGCACCATGCCTCGTGACATCATAGCGAGTTAAACGAGTAGGGTGGAGTTTTCAAGTGTATAATCGCGACATAGTACCTACCTATATAGGTACATAGTAACGCGTAAGCAGCATTCAGAAACTTTCATCTTTCATAATGGAGTATTGTATTCTTCTTAAAGTTCCAAAACCGAAGACCGCCTTGGAAATTAATTTCGCGGTCTAATTAAAAAGATAAAGTCAGAGTAATTATTCCCGAAAATTCTAAACAGCGTAAATTGGATGAAATAATTATTTATTAATTATTCATTAATTCTATTTATACTTGTCATTATTATTTATCATTATTGTTACCATTATGTGTAATATTTTAAAAAAAGTTACGTTAACCTTTTGAAAAGTGAAATAAGAGCTTTATCAATTTTTGAATTATGGCAGATTTCAAGTTATAGGATGCTCTTTTGTGCGATCGTTTTAAATTTTTAAAAGATTCTCCAACTTTTATCGTTTTGATTGCAAAACCAATTGAAACACGAACGGAACACGAAAGAACTTGGAAAAAGTTGCTCTTGACGCATAACTGATTGTGACCTCAATTTGTCGAACTTCAAGTGCCTCGTGAATTTATGTATCGGGCTGCTTTCTTACGAACGTGTCTTGAATTTTGTTACAAAACGTAATATCACCGTGTATTTAACTGTTTTACAATAAACATGATACTGTTGTGTTACACATATTACAATATTACAATAATTAGAAAGAATGTAGGTTATTTTAAAGACAAATATCACTAATCTTTTTGTGAAAAAACCTTATAAAAAAATTAATTTTATTTTACTTAACAAGAAATTTAATTTAAAACTTTATTAGTGTTTAAGAATAAAGTAACAAGATAAAGAAACAAAAAATGACATTTAATTAAACGTTGTCGAAAAAGAAATAATCGCAAATTTGTTAGATTATTTAATTATAAAGATCGTTTAGTCAAGGTATTATAAATTTTATTTCTTTAATGAGTTGAATAATTTCAATTATGATAATAATCTTAAATCGACGGTTTTAAATTGATAAATAACTTTAATAAACGTTTCTTATCTTTCTCGCGTGCAGCTAATTGTCTTACAAGAAGTCTAGTTGCTCAGTAGAAGGAGGAAATAAAAGAAATGTTAAAAGAAGATAAATATGGACCATTATTCTTCTCTAACTATAATTTTATATTTAATTTAGTAGTTACGTATATATTGTATGATTCTTATATAGGTATGTAATTAAAACAAAGCAGCATGAAAAGAGAAATTCCAACGACAGCAATAATAAATTTTTAATATCCATTAATTAGTTTTCATCAGCTTTGGGAGATGAACTATAATTCATCTTTCGTAAATATTTCCCGAGTCAAACAGAATCTATGAAACATACCAAAATTAAAAAACAGATTTATTGACAAAATGTTTAATATCAGAGCAATTTCTATGTCAGAGAAATGCATAAAAAATTTGAAAGTAATAAAATTAATGGGAAAAAAGTAAAAATATCATAGCTGAAAAATAGATTTATATACAAAATGGCGCGGCTAAATTCTTAATTTATCATAATTCTCAGGATTAAATATTTACGAAAAAAATTTTGTGACTAAGTAGCGCCAATTTCGATAAAATACGGGATACACGTTGTATCCATTATACCACAGCGTGGTGAAGCGACAACGTAAAAGTAGCTTGCGAGCTCTCTTGCGACAGGCGTCGACATTAATCTACATAGAAGAGCACAGCACGAAGCTGTGCGCGAAACGGTATCACGTATCACACCTATATCTGTACTTACATATACAGCGCAGCGCTGCCGGATTATCCGAACACCTCATTCTAGCTAGGACATCACGCTGCAGATTTATCGCCAAATAGATAATATTGTCAGGAAAGTAGAGCGCGCGCAAACAGGATCAGAACGACGGGGATTAGGAAAAGTAACAATTTTCAGATTCGATTATTTTTTAATGTCATAAAGATGAAGTTTGTGAAACTTAGTTCTATTTTAGTATACTACTTCTTTATAAGATTATAAATATAATAAAATTTTCAATTGTATATATATTTTTTTTTGTACATGCAGAGAAACACACAGGAAGATAAGAAAATTTATAACATGCAAAATAATATATATGTGTGTATGCGAGTTGTTACACTATAGTATAAATAAGTGCTATTATTAATTTTTACGTCGGATATCATAAAGGTTGCGCTTTGTATTATTCTCCCGGCTAATCGCTCATTCGCTAGATTGTGCCATTGCAAACTCACGTAAAGCTCTGCAAAATAGCTGTTGGCAAAACGCCGTATAGTTTTAACATGGTGGCGCCCGCGCCGCATGGATGCGCGCTTTTATACGAGATTAGATAGTGAGCTAAAGGTATACAGTACGCGAAACGTTGTTTCTTCTTTCATTTCGTACGTGTTCCGTTTTACGGAGCGTCTTCCTTTTTGCTGCGCAAAATTACAGACAATTGCGATACCTTGTCTCAAAGCGGCGACGACGAAGCCGAGCGTCGCGTCGCTCGGATTCAACGTCGACAAAAATCTCCCAAAAGGTCCTATCAAAATCACTTTCGCGAATTCCACAAGACGTAAAACGTCCAAGCTACTTTCGTTCTACTCTTTAAGTCGCGCAATTTCTTCTCTAGCATGCGATTTTTCTTCCGGAGATTGGAATTTTTTTCATTCGGAATTTGGATTTTTCCGAATCTGCATTTATTTTGCACTTTTACGTGTCGCAATGTATTGTTGTCACTGATTAAAAAAAAAAAAGTATTATTGGAGAAAATCATTAGTTGATTTCAAAATTCCCTTTAATGCGCAAGAGTGATCGATCTATTTTCTCATTGTATTAATTCGCAGTTATAATTTTCGCACAATGCGATTTCCCAGTTATTTAAGTTGAGACTTCGGTACAAGTCAGATCCGGTAAATTGTATGAATTTATGTAGAACTAAAGGATGAGACTCGGATCTGCAACGTGATAATGCTAAGCTATTATCCAGCAGAACAATAGAATATATCTGCACACACCCGTCCTTTTCCGATACACACGAAAGATCGCGGTAATCGGACAATGCATGTATCTGAGTTTATTGAGCGAAACTACTGTGCGAGGGATTGCTGCGCGCGTTCTGCATGTGCATTAGCACTCGGCATTACAATATCAATGAATTCCGTCCTGCTATTCGATGAGCGCTGAAGAAAGGACAAGTTTACGCTTTTACCGCTGACGACTAACTAAGGAAATATCATTTCGCCTCAACTGCCGAGGTGGAAACGAGCGCGAAAGATCGCGAAGTTCGTAACGCTTACTTCGTAAGTTACGCCGATTTCCAAGTGGGAAATACGCGAGACGCGCCGGGGAAAGATCCAGAAACCGTCTTGTAAAAAATCACGAAAGCTACTTACGATCTAATGACACCGCCTCCCACTTTCGAAGTAATCTCTTTCTATAGTCGTACAAAGTTGCCGTCGTAGCTGCGGGTCGTTGAGGCGACTTTAAAAGTCGTTTTCAAGTATATTATTCATAAACTTTATCGCTGTTAGAGTGCGCCGTTGGAATGTTCACAAACCGGATCGCTTTCCATCGTAATTTTCTGGGAATGGCAGGGCATGACAATGACAAATCGGCTATGCACTGACGATATGCGGGAAAAGGGATTTTTTTGTTTGGTAGCCTTTTTTCCCAATTTTTTTTACAATTAAAAGAGATCAAATTCCGTTCCAGGTGCCAATTAAAAGCATGTTTCAATGCAAGCTGTCCGGTTCTTTCAATAAGCCACAACGAAATAATTATTCTTAATTAATGGACTTAACGCGGCGAATCGCGTCTGTTTTCCGTAACGCGAGGAGTGCGTCACGAACACGCGTTTACCAATATTATGGCAGGTCACCGCGGTACTGCTTCGAATCGTGCGAGAACAATCAACTGTACGACCACTCGAATTAATGGCTGTGTGAGAGGCGAAAATTAATGCTACATACATCGTGTGTGAGACTCTTCGTTTCGACTTACGCCTCTTAATAGCTCAATTATTTTCCCAGCGAGAGTCCTATTAACGAATCAATCGATATTACACAGCGTCTCGACGTGAAGATGACGCCAGCATTATTTTACCGTCTAACTCTAGAATAAATCATCAAGTTTTAAAACATAGAACAAAATGTTCCGTTGCGAGAGAAAAATTTTCCTTCAATTTCTTTATTTCTTTCGAATTCGGTTCGTTTCGAGAGTATTTCGGCGATTGTGTTTATGTAAGGTACGGAAGCTTTTTTGTTTATACATACACTGTGCGCACTGTGCGCACTGTGCGCACCAGTTGCCGTCCAATCTTGTTTCTCGAATTGACCGGAATGGCAGTAGATTTTTAATCGACAATAGTAGTCGCACGCTCTTTCTAGTATTAAAGGATTACCCAAACAATTCGGTTGACGGGTTCGAATTCGCGCCGTAGTAGATGGATCTACACATGGTGCTGGGCATGCTCTGTTTCAGTTAATTTCACAAAGGTGATTAATTTACCTCTTTTCGGTTTAACCCTTTGTACATGGAGATCCATATTTGCCTTGTGTTCAGACTGATTAAATTTATAAAAGTATCGAATACTTTTTCTTAGACTTGGCGATATTGAGTAAAGAAAGAAAATAATTATCAGAAAGAAAGAAATTTATTTTAGCTCTCTCTCAATATCTAATATTGTACATGACTTTATATTTGTATGTGATAATAATTCATCATAATTAGTAGTAGAAAGAAAGTGTATTTTATTATTTAAAGAAATGTATTCTAGTCTTTTCATATTTCGTCTATCAATGTTTTTATGTTTCTATATTTATATATCATTATAACTACGAAGAAATATATAAAATATGACAAATTATTTAAAGATAATATATAGAGATTTTAAGAAAAAAATTTATTACCTAAATAAGTAAGTTTGATAGATTATATATATATATATTAATATTTTAGTACAAAAGCAAAATGCATGAAGTTCATATTCTGTTGCGCTGTAAAAGCTTTTCACGCTTATTATGAAAAACGAACTCATATATGTATATTTCAGAATATACGCATATGACGTACGTAAAGTTAAATGCATTATGTTACAGCACGAACTCGATATAATTAACGGTAGCAAAGTAAAGACACTCCATTAAAAATGAAATAATATAAATCCACCGTACAAATTTAAATTTTAACGTGTATGGCCTTTAATAGAAACAATATTGTAGTCGAAAGAAATTATTTTGAGAGTGTGAGCAATTATTCTAAAAAAAAAAATTATAGCTTACAAAATGTAGTGTAGGTTACAAAATTTGCCATTCTATGATATTAAACAATTGATTAGTTTTCGATAGTCTTCTAACTATAATGTTAAAGAAACTCGAGGTAGTAAGTGTGCACCGGAAAACATAGAGACTATTAATAATCAGATCTAAAATATAACAAATTTAATACCATCAATTATTACAATTATGTAAGTCCTTGATTTATTACGGCATTAATTTCTTGCATAAGCAGTGAACTATTTCCTCTAATTTAGCAGAATAATTTATTGAATAAAGGTGAAAGAGAAAGAGAGAGAGAATACTAGAGTTTTAACTAATTTAGATAACCTTCTTGATGTTATTCAAATTTTATAAAGGATCACTTATTTTGTGACCGATTGATTTAATCTTCTTTACGTACATGTGCAAAATGTTCGAGAATATCGAGTATAAATTTATTTAACTGATTGATTTTACTTTTGAATAAGTATTTGTTATAATCTTTTAATTTAAACTTATCGTTATGATTTAATATCAATATGTGAATTAATGAAACATAATTTGATTCTTATTAAATTCTTATGCACATCAAGAATCAATGTTAGAAGACGAATAAATGTAATAAAATCATGAAATTTTCGATTCCTAATCTATATTAAAAGAATTTAGAATTACCATATCAAGCATTCTTCTTGTCTTCTTGTTAAAAATACTATGCGCAAAAACAATTCAATTAAATTTGTGACCAATCCTGTGAGTATAATGAAATATTGTTCTCTGGAAATAAAAGGTGTATAGAGAAACTCGTTAACGAATTGTTTAACGAACCACACGCGTCGCGTTTTGTCAAATATTGATCACACATCTCTCGTTAGTTAACTTTGTAACAGACTTCTGCTTCTGTGTCTTATGAAGTATTAATCTATTGATACCACAGTCTATTTTAAAAAATGCAAGTTTTATATAGTAAGAAAGTTATGTAGAAATGCGGAGGAGTCATAACTTTATTTCATTATGAATATTTCTCTCTATCTTACTGAATGGAATGTTAATGTAATTTTCTTGACTAGCGGAAAATTGCGAAGATGATTTAAAATTACACAATGCCTACTCGTACGATCATAAAAATTTACTATCTCGTCAGAAGCCCAAGAGCCCGCGAAATGAATTTCACTGAAAAGAATTATTTGATATTCACATATTTGAAAAAGAAATATGTCTACATAGGCTACAACGCGCGCATATTAGAAAAATTGCGAGATTATGTTTTGCGATGTTACTAGCGATTTTACCGGCGAAAAAAAGAGTATTGCGACAATTTTCGCTCAATAATAGTCGCATATATTGAAGAATTCATTTGTATTCAATATTTCTCCCATTCGGTTCCAAATATATACGCATAGAATAGACGAACAAATTCCGTGATTTTGCCTAGATTTTGAAATTTTAAGCACAAAATTTTAAAACTTACAAAGTAGGAATTTAGATTATAAATTGTGACAGTAAAATCTGACTTTTTTGCAACGATTATAAGAAATAAAGATTTAAAATGTTTTATACTTCAACAGACTAAATGGCAGTTTAATTTATGATAGATTACGATGAACGTTTTTAAAATTACACAGCTAATGAAAACTGATAGTTTGATGTCTTTTAACAAGACATTGCAGAATATACATCATTCTTTGTAGAATATTTTGATCATTCTTTTTCTCTAGTTCTGGCAAATCTCGTAATCTTATATAATTGTTGAAAATACATTTCAAACTTGCGATTTCAAAAAAAGAACAAATTAAATTCTTAGAATAATTTATTGGAAAAACATAATTGCGATTTTCCACTTGACATTTGAACTTTGAACATTAATCGCTTTTACCATTTTTAGTAGCAAACTGATGATATGAAATGTCTCAGGTAATATAACAACTCGACTTATTGTTAGTCAGAACCTAGAGATACACGGTTAAAAAGATTATGTTCTTATTTCGTCTGTCTATATCCGTGTTATAAAGATTTCAATTTAGCGTGAGATAAGCTGCAGATAAAATCTCAGAAATAGTTGGTAAAACTATATATGTAAGCAATAAAAAGCGAGAAGATTTAAGAAACAATTGTCTTCTAAAAGAAACTAATTTTTTCTTTACAAGTAAGATATAAAAAAACGTCAGATCTGGATTTATAACAAACACATTGCGGTCAAATAAATAGATATAATTTCCGATCGAATATAATTAGGATGGAAATCCTAGGAAAATTATTACATCAGTAATAATAATTTAATATAAATCTAGAATTATATTTGCTTTATCGATATCTTAGCTTTCCTGAAATGTACATTTAATATTTAAATATGATTTTTCTCAAACACAAATTGAATTTTAGCATGAATTTAACCCAAAAAACCATTGCTAATTGATTCTTCAGACAGGTTAGAGAGACTCCTTAATCAAATTCCCATTTGCTACCATTTGTCAATGACATAATCTGATCGATCGCTACAAAAAAACGGACGAGGACGATTTCAAATTAACATAAAATGAAAGTATTATCAAGTACAGATATGATTCAATATTTGAATCTAGCTGCTCGAATCTAGCTACAATTTTAATGAAAAGAATCTATAAGCTTTAATTAAATTAATAATTTTGTAGATCATAAACCGTATGTGTCATATCAATGTCTGATAATGTTAAATCGTCTTTTAGAAGCAAATTTATTTGCACAATCGAATTTCTAACTAATTATGCAATTTAAAGATATGTTAGCAATATTATATATCTACAAGTTTCCTCACATCTTTCTGATAGGTAAATGAATAATTTTCAGCTATGAATATCAAAATATGTGGTGAATATAGGGAAAGCTTATTCTACAGAAAAGCGCTATTTCCATGCACGTAAAATGCACGTAGTACTTTCCATCATTAGCAATTCTTTGAATCACTTTTGCCGTATGATTATCCTTAAAAACGGTATTTGCGCGTAAGCACCCCTAATGCCACACCGGGAGCATATGTGCATGCAAATGTCTCGCGTATATATACGCGCGATCGGTGCATTTGTATGCACATGCTTACATGTACACCGACAGCTAGCGTAATAGAACACTACGACCCGAGTGCATTCAGTCGGTGTTACCGGGGGATCTGATTTATAGTGTCCTAAGAACATGGCGCCTATTCGATAAGTGGAAGTCACTTTACTCTCGTAGGAATTGTAGAAAGTTACGGGACTCCTCACGCCAGAAAATCGATGTGACGATGGCTCAGAATTTCAGGGCATACGGTTTACTTCCATTGCGCAAAAGAAGACAACGCTTTATCAGATCGAACGTGCTCCAGATCGGAGAAGAATTGGATGTGATAACACTTCTAAACACCGCGATTAAATCGCTCGCCGCAAGAAAGTTATATCGGAGAACAGAAAAAGTTTCTCGAATCGATAGAATTGTCTTTAACTTAATATATTATATCAAAACGTAATTGTAAACGTATGTGTATAAAATGTATATATATTACAACTTGTTAATATATTTTAATAAAAAAAGAAAACAGAAAAATCTGGGAATTGTCTATAACTCGTCGAATAACGTGTACGATAACATCGAAGTGATATCGACATGACAGGTATAAGATATATCTAATGGGATCTGTGTCTATTTTTTTAGCCAAAAAATATACAGAACAAATATAAATCGTCGAGGGTAAAATTTGCTTACGCTGAAACCTATAGAGCAATATATCGGATCTGTTCATCGATTTGCGTGAAGCGAAACGCTCGAAAATGTCGATACGCTCGAAATAACGTACGTCTGCAATCCCACTCTGTTCAGTATACCGTTATTTATAGCGTACAAACGCAAAACAACAGATTAACTTTTAAACGTTGACGTTCGTGATACCTCGTAAAACGATCGATTCGCATATAACTTTAAACGAAACCAACACTTTATTACCAAGATATCGCGGATGCAATTTTTTTTGCGAAGCATTCTCGTTATTGCCTCGAACATCAAAGCAAAATGAATAGTTTCCCGCGAAGCACTATCTTTGTACATAATAGTAAGTATACGACGTACATTCTTGTTAAGAAATTCCGTAATAAACGTCATTCCTTCAAAGAGCTTATATAAAGAATGCATTTATTCGAACAGGAAATAAGAGACGTAAAGGAACGCGCTATCTTGTCCTGCGGATATATATTAAAGGGGATGACGAAGAAAAATAATATCATATAATCTTATACGCTAACTTAATAAATATATATATATCGTAACGCAGATAAGAGCTACGGTAAAATTTCAAATTTATGCGATGCGTTCGAGGAAGTTAGTGGAAATAACAATTGTGAAGTGAAACAATCTTCTACACGATTTTTGTATTATATATTTCAGTGCAACCAGCGTTTGTACGTGTCATCGATGAAAATTCGAAGAATACTTTGAGCACAGGCGCCACTTTAGGACCTATAAATGAGGGTTCGACAATATCACTGTACTGCGAGAGCGGAGAAGGCAAACCTGTACCTACGGTTGAGTGGTTTAAGGATGGGGTGGAAGAGCCACTCGAAGGTAAGATACAATATGCTTATACACGATACGTTGAAACCGATAGGATAATATCTCAGATAAGTTCCTACGCACTTTTGAAAAAATTTGGAAGAAGAGACGCAAGATAGTTCTTTTTATTAATAATATTTCCTCTATATATATCTTTCTATTAAATAATTTAGCTATATGACAATATTTAATTCTGCTTGTATTAATAATTGATCACTTAATAAATATGTTTTGTAGTAATGAATTCACGATTCCGATCTGATATTTCAATATAGCTATATTCTAGTTATGTGAAATGAATAATTAAACAAAACGTAATTTTATCTACATAATAAAAATTTAGTGAAATTTTATCTTATACATTTATCTTATAATAACGCAGTAATCAAATCAATAAACGCTATAAATATATAATTTTATTTCCGCGCTTTATTGGAATTGCATGCGAATTAAAATGTATAAAAGAAAGCATTACCAGGGTGAATCATTATTCAAGCGCGGATATTGAAAGACAAAAAAGCCTTTGCTTTCATTAATCAATTATCTGATGGTACTATCAAAAATTTCTTTTATTTTATTACATTATTAATTTTATGCGTACTTTTGAAGAGATATTAAGAGATATTACGTGTACTTTTAAAGAGATATTAAGCGTTATTGCAATTCCTTACTCCACATATGTGCTTTATTATAAATGGGTGTTTCTTGTTTAAATATTACGTACCAAGAATAATCAAGAAATGTTCTATTACAGTAACGAGCTCGTCAACTATCACTGATACCGGAATTGGTACTGGCAGTAGTTTACTGGAAATGCAAATTACACGAGAAGAGTTAGGCGCCACATTCACGTGTAAAGTCAACAGTATCGCACTCGTGGAGCCGCTCACGGTTGATATTAAACCAGACATACACGGTGAGTACACGCACGTTCAAGAACAATAGTAGGATATTTGCAATCTGTCATCAAAAAAATATATCTATGCGAATTATACGTGAGATAATTGAAGTATCTTTAATATCGTAAAAAGCTTTTACTCGCTGATTTTTATTAACTTACAGAAAAAAACCTCTTTACGTGCTTCACTTTTAATTGCATTGGAAAACTATCAGCTGAGCTAACAATCTGACAATTTTTTTTCAACACTATAGTACGTCATTACGATGATAACAAAGCTCTCAGTATGATAGGCCCTCAATGCTGAAGTTTTCCAATGTACGTCAATTAAAAAGCATACATTGATCATCACGTGTGGCATTGGCTATACGCGAATCGATTATCGCGTATTTCATTCGATGGGGAAAATGTGCCTTATATGCCAGGATCGCTTACAATTTCGATCGCGTGATATAATTTGCACACGATGTAGTATGCAATTCGATAACCGGTCCGTACAAACTCAATGCGAGCATAGTAACAGAACGAATGTGGATACTTTGACCTAAATTTGCAACAATTCCGCTGGGTATCGTTTATTCGTTAAATCAAAACATGGGTAACATCGGGTAAACTCGCCGTTGGGGTATGAATATGAATGACACCACGACCAGGGCAGTATATCAACGCAGCTAAACGAGAAGAATTTTTGCACAGAGTGTATCAACTGCAGAATATGAACTAGCTTAACTTTCAATGTCAATTAGCATTTCCCAATAAGGTCGAAGGCAAGTTACGTAATAACTCAAAGATTAAAAAGTTTGAGCGAGTCGTGGTTCGAAAACGTTAACGGAGAACAAAATTTTCTTTCTCAATCTTAAAAGAATTTTGTTTTGGCTAAAACAGTACACTGAAAAAAAATTTTTTTAATATTTAAAAAGCCTTATTTGAATACTCCTAACAACATATTTACTTAATATAATCACATATTTATTTAGAATTAGATATTTTTACTTAATTTAAGTAAATATAACTAATTCTAAATAAATATGTGATTATATAAAGTAAATATGTTGTTAGGAGTATTCAAATACGGCTTTTTAAATATTAACAATTTTTTTTTTCAGTGTAATATATATAAAGTTTGTCTACTTATTAGACATTTACTATTAAAAAATAAGCAGTTAACATTATTAATTGCTTATAAAATAAACATATCTCTGAACGTTTTATCGTTTCGCATTCGATATCATGTTGGAAAAGTTATATAATTTCTTTTGATTATTTAAGAAAATGTCTGGCCGTTGCAATATGTATAATTTCAAGTCTAAATAGTCTAAAAATACAGCAGTAGTAAATCCAGCATTTGCAATAAAACTGGGCGTTACTTAATCATTACGTAAATTAAATATTTAGTAATTGTTCTAATCCTTTTTACATATTCAACACGTACACGTACAGTACGCAGAATGCAGTTTGTTGACGATCAATGCTTCGTATTTTCTCCACCTTCGATAATCGTGTGTTACATTTGTAATATACTGATTCAGCAATGTGTTATATCCGCACTAAGCTAACTCAATGTGCGTATTATGCTTACGTACTATATTATGCAGTATAAAACAAGCGAATTATATTGTGTCCGGGGGCGTGCATGTACTGTTAAGTGTTCTCAGAACGTGGAATTTAGATATGTCAACCGGCCATTCCATTCGGCGCAATGCATTAACGTAGTTAAAGAGAAGGCTCTGTCCTAACGTTACTCACCCTAAGTATTCAACACGAGATATCGGGCTGAAATCATTCCACAATTCCGCAGGCATTCGCTGGCATTCATCTCAGAGCGGGTTTAGCCGTAAGAAACAGCTGAGAAAGAAAAAAACCGACCCCATGCCGCGTGCCTCCATATTTTACCGCACAATAATGCAATTCGAACGATCTATGGACGCACAGTTCGGGAATTCGCTTTGAGAAACGGCTCCGCGCTTAAAATCCCTAAAATTCGCGCGACGAGAGTATGTGAGAGTGCAGAGACATCGTGCGCTTTGAAAAGTCCTCCTGTAAAACGAGAGTACACGAAATTCGATTTCGTACGTGGAAGAGTGGTTTGCATCTCGAATTTGGATTTCTGCACGGACACAACCGCGTGTGCAGTCATAAACCATTCCGCTGTCGAATTTTTAAAATGGAAAAAACTGGCGGATCATATTTTTAAACTTTGCTACAGAATTTGATATGGGATATAACTGGTACCTTTCGTATCAGATAAAGCAAAGCAGCGCGTAACTTAAATATAAAATTTAAAGTAAAATTAAAGTAAAATTAAGGTAATCCTACTCCATACTTGTTATAACGATAAGAAAGATTCTTAATGCATTTTTCATTTTATCGGATGAATCGGATTAAAATAATGCGAAAGTGGCGAAAAATCGATTAAACGCGATTTCTCAGGCTTTCAGCGGAAAGATAGTTTAATGAAGTGTATAAAATACTTGCATTTTTCTTAACGTCCAAAAATAAAATTTTTTATTGAGATACTTTGTAAAGCGTCAAACTAACTGATATGTATAAATGAAATAAAATATACACTGCGTGCGTTGTTAATTATTCAACGAGAAAACGCACTTAATATAATTGCACTTGATATAATATAAATTATACTGTGTGTTACATCAAATCACCACAATACAGAGCTGTTGCTCCAGAATTCAGATCAGTATAACAGAGAAACCTTAATGGAATTCTCTCATTAACCGTATGCTACTCCATGCCAATACGTGATTTTAGTAGAAAATTATTCTGTTTCATCAGGTATACGGTTTTCATATAAATTTAAATTTCAAACGATTTTAATAAACTGCCCATTACCCACTTGCGTTTAAAATTGCTGCAAATTACTCAATATTATTAAACAATAATGTAGGTGTCTATAGAACAGAATACAGTGATACTTCTGTTATTTAAGCAAAAATATACCGTCTAGATAAGCAAAACGTAATTTTCTTCATTTTTTTTAATAGCACGATCATAATACTAAGCTAAAATGTAATATTCAAAAATTTTTTTATTCGTTCACGTATGCGTGCATCGCCCCTCCATGAATTCGCCGATTAAAGTACACGCCCGTCATTACGGCGGTACTTGTAATTACAGCGCGCCGTATCCGTTATTTGAACATTATTTAAGCGTGTATAGCGCGCACGAATTTTGCATGTTGTAAGTAATTAAATGTCCATCACTTCGTGAGAGAAGGGATTTCCGTGCATCCGCGTGCGTGTAAAATCACTGATAAATTCATATAAAATTAATGTGTTATTATAGACCATTCTTGTGTTGCGATTAGAAATTTATTAACATTAACCGAATTTATTAACATTAACCGAATTTCACACACCGCTTGTAATATCATTGCAGAAATAGACATGCGAATACGCGTAATTCTCGATAAACGCGTTGTTAAATACGAAATCGAGATTAATTTCCTTGCTCTCGCGCGTGGAAGTGCGTCGCGGTGAATAAGTAAAATTATTGCGGGTTGATCTCTCATTATTAAATTATTTATTTATTCGCATTTAAACAGTTATTACGATAAATATGACGCTGTGATATTGCCGGAGACGAAATTAATATCTTACTAAATATGCAGCTTCACTTTATGCATATTGTGCGTGTTAGAATTGTCGACATGCTGTTTATAAACCAATCTCTCGCAATAATTATTATCGTCTCTCAACAATTATGACCAGATTTAGGTAACGTAACTGCTATAATGAGGACGAACCGAGGCTCTTCCGATAAATGAAGTGCGGCGCGCTATAATTACATCAACTAATTGTTAAGCAACAATTTTTATTCACATTAAATAATAAGATTTGCATAATGGGTTCTTTGGTGAGAGAAGAACGCACTAGCGCGGTAGGACGAAAAGTTATTACGCGCTAAAAAAAAAACAATAAGCCGGGACCGCGTGTTGCGTGTTTTTTCTGATAACCGATAAAAATGCAATTAAAGAGATAAAAATGTAGTTAAAGAGGCTAATAATATATTATTTAGATAGAGATTGCGGAAAATGCATTGATATATTAGAATCCGTTTTATCGTGAAAAGCCTCGGTTTTGTCGATATTAAGCCCTGAATTATAGGGCAACTAATCACATGCTGCATATGATTATCTAATAAGAATAAATTTTATTCTACTAACATTTTTTATTTCATTAAACTTTAAAAAACTTGGAGAGACAAATATTTACGAATAGTACAATTCTAACTATGTGCATGTATTTTCTTTTGCAATTTGTATTATTAGCGACTCTTCTTCATTATACATATAAAATTATAGAGTACTATTAAAGTACTTTTCAATGCTTTTGCGTCGGCACTGTTCATTTCGATCCCGTATCGTGAAAAATTGTCTCTCAGCGCGATAAAAGAAATTATTGAATAATTCTGAAGGAAGAAGAAAATAACAACTATCAAACGCGAGCTTCAAACGCGAAGCGCAGGTTGAAATTCTTCAGCGTGGTCAGTTTGGTACAGAAAATATAAATAAATTCTGTGAGTGAATCGTTTCTAACGATCTGCGGTGAATTTAAAGAGGAAATGTCGCGAATACCCGCGGGATATATCTGCGAAAATCTCACGGCCCCCGCAGCTGCTCGTTGAAAGTCGTGGAAGCAAGGTTGCGGGCGAGTGACAAGAACTCGTGAGCAGGCACCTGACGAAGTTTTCAGGCGGAGCGCTTCTTATAGGCAAACAAAACCAGGAAATCGCATTGCCATTGGCTACAGACTTAAAAAGTCTCGTAGCCAGCTTATCGGGTTGCGAACTCTCAGAAATTTTCGGACGAACAGGAAATTGGCTGAACGGGTGAATTTCCACGAGAATGAAAGAGGGAATCCTATCCCCCCGTGTCATGTTAGACGTATCTTGAAACTGACTGCGATTAGAGGAACATTCCTGAAGATTTTGAAGCTCTGAGAGAAGACTTGCAGTTAAAATTACTTTTCGCAAAAATGCGAAATGTATTTTCCTTATTGCTTTGTGCTTTTATATAAAATTGATATTTAAATTAAGAGACTCTGGCATACTATGTATACCTGACGGATGCAATTTTTAAGCGAAAATTAATTGTTAAAGATTGTTAAAAGCTTTCAAAACCCCAGGAAATTTTTATACCTTAAAATTTAATCTTCCGTTTAGCGATTTATTGTGTATTATTTCTCATTGTGCAAATACGCAAGACATTTAGCAACTTAAATTAACTAATTCGAGATTAAGAATTCAATAAGACAATTTTATTTTAATAAGACTCTGAAAGCATAATTTCCTTGTAAACTTTCGTTGAAACATTATATCTTCACGCTGAACAAGGTATTCGCGTTAGTTACTTTAGTCACTTGAAAGCACAGGTGTGATAAAACACGTCCTATAATGCAATCCACTACTATCCATATGAATTCAAAGTAAATGCTGGAGCGCCGATTTGTTCCAGGATCAAAAGCGTCAGCACATTTTCCAACGACGGAAAAACTATTTACGCAAAGAAAGTGATTTTTTAACCTTTTTTGCCGCTTCTGTCACCATTCTTCCCTCTCTCTTTCTCTCTCTTTCTCTCTCGATCTTCGTTCATTTCTCTACATCCGCTATGCCGCGTCAGGCAGGGGGAGTGCAATTGAAGGCAAATGCAATTCCCGATATTAGATTCGCCATTCGTTCTCTATTCGGATCCTGCGCCTTTTCTTCTCGTATTCCTCTTGTATTGAATACCGTTCACCGAGAGTTTGGCCGGTGAATTATCGGTCGGTGTTTTCTGCATGACTTTGCGGGAACCATCAACGACCAAACTCACTAATACCAAGCCACGTACAATAATCGCGCAAATTCATAATCGCCAGTTTCGCGGAAAGAAAAACTATGGCACGTTGAAGTTTTAAAAAATGTAATTAAAATCTCTTTTTATTAAATACAATCAACAGTTGCGATAACATATATCTAATTCTTCCAATAAAAATTTTACGAACTCGGATACTTACGAGAAAATTCACAAAATACTCATTAAAAACAGTATAACAGTTTAATTTATGCATATATATGCATATAATTAATTTGGCAGTACTTACAAGTTCTACTTAAATTTAAAGTAGTTTGCTACAAGGTATTTTGCGAAAGTTCTGGTAAATTTAATGCGCGCACAAAAATCCAAGTATGCGTAATAGCCTGAGGGAAACTCGTGGTGGGTTTCACGGTGCGCACCGTGATGTACGTGACGGCCCGTTTGCGAAATCTATCGGCGCTAATGGATATACCTACATGTACAGCGGGCGGATATGCATCGTCACCGATTAACACGGTTCTATATAAGCCATTTTTATCGTAAGCCGTGTGTCCCTGTAGGAGCCTTCCGGATCGATTTAACGATATTGAAATGACAGTTTTCGAATATTCCATTAACCATGGAGTTCCGGAGTAAGCGCGGTTATACCGGAGCAAGCATCGAAAAGTTGTCCATCACGCTTGTCCATCGACATCCCTGTCGCTGGAACGATATACAAACATTTAGACCAAATGTTAAATAAACAACAACTAAACAGCTAAATAATTGCTTGGCTATATGTGTCAAGTCCACAACAATTATCCAGATAACATTTCTATTAACTAAATAAACAACAATATATATTATTAGATTGCTGTTCTTGTCATGGCACAAAATATTTATGCACAATCAGATAACATCCCAATATTTCTGTGAAACTTTTAAAGTTCTTAAAAATCTGGGTTACATATTTCTTACTTTGAAATTTATAAAATATAATTTAATAGTTTTTTTTTATCACTTCAGAAAAAGATTGTTCGCATAAAAATTGTGTATGTCGCTTTTTTCGTACCTTTATGTCAATTATATACGATTGCGAAGAACATAGTTCCAGCACACATCGAAAGACATTGGGGACGATGTGAAATTGTCGAAATTGACGTTTCACACGTCTCACACGTATATCCACAATCGCAATCATGTCGATCTACCCTCAATTACACGTGCCAACCCTAATGTCGCTTCAGTGCCACGCGAAGCCTAGATACCATGCGATCGTCATTACATGACGCCTATGCGGCCTATGACTGACCGTTAGCGGCTGTGTTTCATGTGGCCAATACAGAAACGACGGTACGTTTAACATTAGACCGACAAGTATGAAATCGCCAAATGCGACGCGTGAGCTTCGTGGCTTTATTGCGACACAAAGGACTCCCGTAAATCCAATAAAACCTTTAATGTTAAAAAATCACGAGTGTTTACGTCGTAAAAAGCTAGTTGCGGTTCGTTAACTGCGCTACTAGACGACGTGAGAACGTCACAAAAAGATAGTAGCAAACGGTGGTGGACATAAATGAACTTTGCCCGTTCACGTGTTAGTTTTCCTTACTAAGAACAAGTTCGTATATGTCCTAACTAGCTTATAATATGGAAATAATATAGTGATATGGAAATAATATCGTGATATGTCGTAAAAGCCGATAGTACACTGTTGAAAACAGAGGTCCTGTGTGTTAAAAAAAGTCCTTGTTAAAATTTTTGTGTAAAATAATCAACACATACGTGTGTAGATTTAACATATGCCTGCTATGTTACTTGAATTTTACAAATTTAAAATGTAAAATAATTAAAATAACTTAAAAAATATGTTAAAGTAACACAATTTGAACGTATTTATTAAATGTGTTAAAATTTACAGAAAAAGAATGTTGATTTTACTCCATAAAAGAAGTAGGAATAAAAATTTACAGAAATAGAGTGTTGATTTTATCTTACAATCTCAACTTCAACATAAAAGTTATGTTAATTGTACGTACACATAATTAACTTCAAATTACGATCAGAATTACATTTCCTTTCTGTTAAAATATTTTAACATAATATCAGTGTTACCATTTAACACATCCATATTATGTTAAATTAACACAAAAATTTGAGTGGATCGTTTTGGACATGTGATTTATGTTATATTTAACACAAATTTTCCAACAGTGTATATTAAATTTAAATGCATGATTGGTGTTTACACGATTAAAATTATCATGAATATTAAACAACAAATGTTAAATATGTAACAATGAAAGATCTTCAAATTATTTTATTTATATAGTACAAGTCAAATCGAGTATTCTGGTTTTGGTTTTAGAAAGATTCATTCCTTAATAAGTTATGTATTCTATATTGTACAATTAATAGAATAATGACCTACGTTAATTCATTTAAAATCTCGATATAATAATATTCTTCCCTTCAATATTACTGCTTGAGAACAAGATAAAAATATGAAATAGTCCAATGTTAGTCGGAATATAATTTCGACCTTTATCACAGAAAAATGCCAGAATTTTGTATGAAAAGGCATTAATTTTAATACCGTACCGAGGTTAGCTCGACTTAGCCGAGTAATATCTCGGTATTTTCTACTCATTATTCCCCCCAACACTTGACCATTCTCTTTACAGTACGTCCGCTGAAGATGGACTTGGACGGAGTGGTTGGTCACGTCGTGCAGGGAACGAAGATTTTATTGCAATGTACGGTACAAGCCGCACGACCCGCCGCCAATGTGACGTGGAAGAACGGAACGCACTACGTAACCGAGAGCAATGAGAGATTCGAAATGTTCGAGACAAAAATACAGGAAAATGTGAGTAGACGCAACGATATTGTAATTGTAAGTTGTAAAGCGACTTACGCTCCGATTCAGATAATTTCTCTATCGCCACTGAAAGAATCACGTTTCTACATCTATCATAGAATTATCTATTTATAATTTTTTCAAAGTAGGGCTACAATTAAATCAGAAAGTGTTATTTATCAATTAATTATAAAGTTACTTTGGCATTCTTACTTAAAATATAGCTATTAAAACTGTTAAAATCTGGCAAAATTGGCAATTTTTTTCTCTTTAATAGAAGAAGGACAGATTTTAATAAGAAAGATCTTCCTATACGCCAAACGCATTCATTACTAGGTAACCTGCATAGAATTTCTGATATACAATAGATTCTTAATAGGCTTGAATTTCGTTCACCAACCTCACCGCCATTTGCATCTAAATAAATGTACATGGGATAAGCATGTTTGGTTGTACGTGACAATGAATGAGAGAAGCGCTTCGCGAAAGTTTTGATTCAGTTACTTACTCGGCGAAAGCGTACGGACTCGCAAGTGCCACAGTAAACTTCACGAAACTACCCACCGGGAAATTCTAAATCGATCGCTACAGCATCTATCGTATATTTTAATTCCCATTTAACGTTTTTGCGGGGCAACAAATTTTCGAGTTCACTCACGGAAAAAGTGCTGCGAGTCGAAACGAATTTAGAATCCAGGAAGTTCGGACAGTTTATCGATCGATGTACTTCTCTCAAGGCTTCTCTTCGAATTATATTCAATTTTTATCAGGTATACGATTTGGATTTGTTTAAAAGCGGAATTTTGCGCGCAAAAAAACCGCATCACTTGCAATTTATTTTTCTGCATTGCTTCGTCAGGATGAGAATGATCGAACGCGCACACAATTTCTTTTTACTCTACTTTGTAAAAACTGCTGGCGCTCGTACAATGGCAAAACGCTCGCAAAATTCTAAAGAGAATTAAATTCCGATGTCTCTCTATTAAGTAGAATACATTTTAAATTAATTTTTAGTTGTGTAATAGTTATACCCAACAAAACAAAACAGTTTGGAAATAAAGGTGTCAAGGAATCGTCATTAACTTTCGAGTCACGTAGCCCCGTTTTATTCTTGACTTGTAAAAAATCAATTTCATGCTCGAACGAGTAGCTGCGCGGCAGTGGCGGCATCGAAAAATCATTAGACCCTTCTACATATCGTGTTGTTGCGCTATCACGTATACGTATATGCATGCAGAAGTCGTGGGTGTCACGCAGCTATCATAAATCCATTACGGAAGTATCTGAAGCTATATAAAGCCGCGTGCACGCAAAATGACTGTGTATATGAGACCGCCTCGCGCCTACGTGATGCAATTAGTGCAAAAAAAACGTCGTCACAGTTAAAAGTCGTAAAGTAGATAAAACGACGTTATGTCTCGATAACAGAGGGTTCTTTACGTGCGAAAAATGTTGTCTCGCGGAACAAAAACACTCACTCTATCAACTTTATTATTCCGCTCTCTATGCGTCGGCATATATACGAATTGACTAACAATATTAAAATATCATTAAATATTATTAAATCAAAAGTAAATCTGTTGAATACTAAATTAACACTGAAAATCGCTACTTCGGTGTACAATAATTTGCATATCAGCGACAACCTTTTGTTATCTTGCGCAAACTTAACATTTATTTCACTATAATATCTTCACAAATAAAAAAATGTATTTCTTTGAATAATTTTAATATGAAGATAAACGCTCGATGAAATAACAATATAACGCATGCACGACGAATTTAATTTATTTTACGGTGTTAATTAACGATGTTTGAAGGAGGAACCATTATTTCGTTATGTCTCGACGCGTTGGCAACGTTAACGAATCGTTGTGTTAATTAAATCGCCAGTTCGCATAATTGTGATTATGTATTCCTAACATTTGCAATTCCATATGATTGGGATGTCATAATTAGCATTGTTTACTAAGTAGCCTGATTATGGAACGAGCGACGATATAGCTAAATCCATTCAGGATATTGCACATGATAGCGAGCGGTATCTACGACGAGCAATTACATGCCACGAATTCCTGCCGATATGAGCGTCACGTCATGACAGAATTAAGAGGATCACATTTTTAAGCTCGAGTACACCCTTTTGCGCGAATGAGGATATTACAGGCTCAGCGGGAGATGGCTTTACAATAATTTCTCGTCGAGCATTATCTCATGCTGTTCTATATACTTTTATGGATTTTCCTAACAAATCGATAAACATAATTTTTGTTAAATTTTTAATTAATAAGTTGCTAAGAAGAAAGAAATTATCCGAAACAATATGAAAATGAAGAACAGGAGTATACAATAATTTATTCAAAATTTAATGCTACTGTGGTACATATCTTTGTTTAATTCTCATATAATTTCAATGATAATTTTTTTGTAACATTGCATAAAGTTTTACAAGAATAATCCGAACATCTTTTTTTTAATAGCATAACAATCCATTAATTGAATTTAAGTAAATAGTTTAAATTATATTTTTCATAAAATTTGTGATTACATTACGTGATTACATTACATGTTTTGTTGTTAATTGAAAACATTTTTAAATATTAATTAAATTAATATTAATTAAATCTTTATATATAAAACAAAGTCGGGTTAGTTACACCATTTATAACTCAAGAACGGCTGGACAGATTTTGAAAGTATTGTATATGAAGTAGGGGTAGAATTTCCCAGGGAGTGATTTAGGCTGTATAGTTTTTCGTTACCACGTAAAAAAAAAAATTAATCTAGAAAGATATCTAGGGAGAGGGAGGGGGGAGGGGGAGGGGGAGAGAGAGAGAGAGAGAGACTATTTGCGTGTCTTAATACACATGTTCTCCGGGGCGAAGCCCGGCGGGGCATGCTAGTTTATGTTTAAAATAATAATGTTAGTTCGCTGGCAGAAAACAACAATCTCAATTTTTAATTTTACATAGAAGATCGAAGGAATAAAAATTATTCTAAAAAAATGATTATATAAAAAATAATGCAAATCATTTTTTATTAATATAAATTTATTTCTTTTTACTGCAACATGGAGATATCAGGAAAATCATTTTAGGTTTATATAATCATCTCTATTGGCCAAATATAAATTTAGTTTTTGTGTAATCACTTATTGTTGTGTTACTTTAAATCAGCATACATGCTGTACGGATGAAACATACAATTACTCAAAAGAAAGCGATCAGTTTTATCGCGAATATCGCGAATAACAAGATATGCATTCTCGTTACATGTGTCGGCTTGTTAGTGCATTTTCATCAGTTGCACCGTGCAATTACAGAATTAAAGTTACGCGGAGCTTTAAACGCGCGCTTGCGGTATTATACGTTATTTTTATTCTTCGCAAATTGAAGATTGATAGAAATCCAGTATTTTTTTGATAAACCAGGAATATTCGACAGCGGTTAAAACGTATCATAGAAATATGATATAACGTGAATACTCTTAATATACGACGCGAGTTAATTAATATTGTAAAATCTATCAAACGCGCGGATAAAGTTTAATTGGATTGGTTCTACTTATAGTGCTTCATTTTTTAGCTTAGAGATTTTAATTTTTTAGGACCTCAAAGATAATTGCATGAGATAGAGATATATTATTAAAAATAAAAATTACGATCTAAATATTCTAAATTGTCATGCTTATTTTTAAATACTCCTTCAGCATTAAAATTAAGCATTTGACCAAATTTTTACCGCTTAATAAATTTAGCAGTAAATGTTCAAAGTTAGATATTTTTCTACTAATCGTTTAAAATCTTTCTGTTCGTAGGAGGACGGTACATTCGACACGATAAGTTATCTCGCGTTTACAGCTACGGTATACGATAATAGTAAAACATTTAAGTGCTACGCTGAGAATTCAGTTACTCGTACCGAAGATCTGAAGCCAATGAAGGAAGCAACAACAATCGAAGTATTATGTAAGTATTACAAGTCGAAATGAGTTAGTCATTATTGGCGCCAGCAATTCTTTTGCAGCAATATTTTGTAGCAGTATTTTGTAGTTTTATCAGTATGACAACTATATGATTTTAATCTTTTTATGATTATTTATTTTTTATTTACTTATCGCAAGTATTGTAAAACTCTAAGAAAAAGTATATATAATTATAATTACATACATATTACATATATATATATTTTTAAGTTTAATCACAAAGTGATTAGAAACAAAATTGTCATATGGAATCGAATGGAATTGGATTGGCTCACGGAAGACGAAATCCAATTTGCTCTAACAATAAGCAAATATCCAAGAATCTCACAAGTACATTGAATCAGATATAATAACTGATTTTATCTATTTCATAAGTAACAATAAAAGCGCATAAATTATAATCCGTAATTTTTAATAGTTACAATTACGATAGCGTTAAAATAGCGACTGTTGCAACAAGATTGCATTATTACCCGAAATTCACACATTTCCGTGCCGCAGCGAGCATATTCTACATCTACGGGAAACTGCGCGAGCTACAAGAGCGGTTATTAACATTTGCATACACTTAGCCCTTATGAACTAAATCCTTTAAATAAATAACTCTACACACACCCGTTCGCTATTCATCAGCATAATACTATGCAAATTGACGTTGGCAGCGCGAGCAATCAGTAGAATCTTAACTTGCTATTGAATTCGAAAACTCGTTTCTTGTTTTCGCAATAAAAACGTAAAATTTACATACAATCACGACAAGGATATGCTGGACCCGAGATTTTAAGACGTAACCCATCGTTTTACGTTTTAATTAAGAAATTGCGATAGAACTGGAGATTATTCTATTATCTCTTTGCAGAGACTTCCGGCCATCTATATTTTTATACTCAAAGTCGACAACTTTCCGAAAATAGATCGTAATTTTAGCGAAACTTTAGAGAAATAAAAATAAAGATATAATTAAAAATCTTTCAGACTTCAATCTACGCAGACTTCAATTACTTCGATACGCTACAGAAGCCAAGGCAAATGTGTTCAAAAAGAACGAAAGATTAAAGATTTTGAAATGATAGAAGTTAAGAAGTTTCATAATTCAAGAATATTTTTCGTTTGACCGTCTGATAAACATTTATCTTTTACCTTTTCGAGAGATTGGCTCGTACAAGTCGCGCAACGCTTATACGATTTTCCAGTTGCATGCTTCGGTAAATCAACATCAATACGCAATAGACGGATAACTTGTGCTGATATACCAGCGGATACTTTTACAATATTTTCTTGTGATGGAATAGCTTAATTTTCGAAAATGTAACGTAATTTTATTTCGGAACATTAAAAAAAATTTCTGAAATTTCTCTGATATTACGTATTTAAAATTTAAAAATATAAATATATTTACAATGTGATAATTCACAATATACTCACAAAGTCATAATCATATCAAAGATTGATGATTATTCGGAAAGAAATCACAATTTAAGGAATTAAAATAACTATTTTACATTAAATATAATTAATTAAAAAATTATTTCTTTCTATCACACATCCCACAATAACTCTATATACAGCTTATCTTTTTTAAAAATATTAGTTGTTACGGATTTATGACTCGTCCAACTCTAAAATCAGGAGTTACAACTTTTTTCTGCATTGAAAACGTGATGTCTTGATTACGCGAGCACGGAGCACGGG
This sequence comes from Temnothorax curvispinosus, assembly GCF_003070985.1. Taxonomy (NCBI): domain Eukaryota; kingdom Metazoa; phylum Arthropoda; class Insecta; order Hymenoptera; family Formicidae; genus Temnothorax; species Temnothorax curvispinosus. The sequence goes on from NW_020225678.1 coordinate 302,272, forward strand.
CAAAAAGAGACGGACGGTTGTGTATCTCCCTGATGTTTCCAGTTACAGTGCGAAATGGCGAAGAAACTTTCGTTTTGCAGCCAGAACGAGGACTACCCATGGATTGGAAACGAGAAACTCCAGACATCGAGTTTGGCACGTTTCCAACTCTCCGGCTTGCATCGTGACAGCAACTCTCGCGTCTACGTATTTACGCGAGAATTTTGTTTTATATATCCCCTCCGTTTTCTAGGACCCGCGTTAAGTGCATAATATCGTGACCCCGAGTGCATCTAAATTTTACATTCAATTTAAGTTTGGCATTATCCATCTTGGACAAAAAGCAGTCGTGAAGATAAAACGATCTTTACGGTTTTAGATATCGAGAGAAGAGGAGAAATTTTTACTTCATAAAAAAGTAAAGCCGTTAAAAGCGCTTGATTTTTTAAATAAGGCAAGATTTCAAGAAAGATTAAACTGATGTCATTTTGCAGTCGATATTCCTATACTATTCCTATAATATTATAGCGAGATGTTAGTTTAATCTCTCTGTGCCTAAAATATTCAATTGTCAATATTAACTCGACAAATATTCATAGAATTAATATGCGCCAATATATTATAAATTGTACTAAACTTATTAGCGTTCAAGAATAATACGAGTTATTTGTTTTTAATTAAATAGATTTAGCTATCATCACGTTTTCTTCTCCTTTATTGGAATTTTGACAAATGTTCTATCTTTGTGGCTAAATCTAGATTTTTATTGTTTGTATTTGTAATATTCATTGTTTTATGTTTATAGATCCACCGATAATTAAAATGAAGCCAAACAACATAACTGTTAACGAGACAGACGACTTTTTAATATTCTGCGACTACGAGGCAAATCCGGCTACGCTAATAAAGGTGACATGGTAAGTGTTGACCATTATTATATAAATATACATATATGTATACTAGCTTGAATTAATTCTTTAGAATAGCGATCATTTTCCTGTGGGAATTAAAGATCGGTTCTGTTAGATAAATTAACAGTAGAATTAAAGACATTTTTGTTCTATTGTCGCTGCTTTTACGTCTTAAAGAATATAAATTAGCGCTATTTCTTCGTTTTATTTGTCTCTCTTAATGGGGTGATGCAGGTTGCGAGACGACGACGAATTAGTGTTAAACGAAGAGCATTATGACGGTGGAATCTCGGAACAAACGGCACTCACGGTGAAAAACGCGACTCCTAGCGACATGGGTTCTTACAAATGCATCTTGGAAAACAGCGCCGGCTCAACCGTTTCCGAGGACACCGTACAGGTTTCGGTCTTTTGTACGTATAACAACAGTACAGATAGCAACAGTCAATCGTGGAATGTAACATAAAGCAGTCGATAAAATCTAAAATCACTTACAATCTCACACGGATTATAAAGCTTCGGTTAGTAATAAATCTAAATCCGAAAGAATCCCATTGTACTTTCGGCGAAACCTTATCTTCTTATTTCTCGCGGCGGTAGCTTTCAGCAGAGCGTAGTTTATCCTTTTATTAGAAAACGACAGCTTCATTGAAAGCTATGCGATTACATCGGGAAATAAAGTTTGGAGAGAGGAGTTCGCGGCGCGCGACGTACTTTCGAACTCGCACACGAGATTTATATACCGGCGCGGATGTATATATCCCGTTTTATCATGTAGATAAGCCGGTGGTGGAGGTGATAATGGATCCGGATATACCTGTGAACGAGGCGGATCGTCAAAACGTTTCGTTAACGTGCGAGGTCGACGCCGGCAATCCGGCGATACTGACAGCCGTCCGTTGGTATTTGGACGGAGATCTATTGAAAGAACTTCCGGACTGCTCGAGGAACAGCACTGCCATGACAACCAGCTCCGAGGAATCGTCGGCGTTCTGTGACATCGACCCCAGCAAGCTGCTGCTGGAATCTGTCGGCCGCACTTTCCACGGCAACTACTCCTGCGAGGGGAAAAACGAGGCTGGCTGGGGACCGGTCTCTCCGAGCACGCCTGTCATAGTTTATTGTAAGTCCTCTGTCACGTGTCACTCACTCGTGTTACGCGGTGATGGAAGAGAAACTGGTGACACCTATTACATTTCCAGCTATAATACGTTATGCCCATTATACGCGTGTTTCGAATTTCGTATACGTTTTTTGCAGCGACAAACAGAAATTATATGAATATTACCGTATATTCAATATTTTGATTTTACATAAATTATTAATTGACATTTATGAATAATATGATATTATAAGTAATACTCTCGGGCCTCGAATTTGTAACATATTATCAAATAACACGTTGTAAAAGCGATTATTTATACTCGGCACTAATTATTTATTGAAGCGGTAACGATAAATTATCGATTGCGAAACTTTATCTTGTACATGTATATGATATCTTATTACAGTAATTGGATTACATTTAGCACGTTTATACCAGTTTCTCTCTCGCACTCTCTGCATCTCCCTGAAAACATTTCCGCAGATAAGCCCGGCCCGGCGTCGATAACGTACGAACCGCGGCAAGTGGTGAAGAAACAAGCGTTATCCATCACTTGCTTCGTTTTGGATCCCGGCCGACCGAGGGTGTCGGGCTTCAAGTGGCTGCGCGGCTGGCACCGACTTCCAGACGAGAACGAAGCCAAGCTCTTCATCGAGTCAGTTAATTTGGAAACCGAGGCGAATTTCACGTGTCTGGCTTACAACAAAGCCGGTGACGGAGAGCCGGCCACAACGTTTATCGATGTATCTGGTGAGTGACATATGTCAATGCGTCTAAAACCGTATCCAGCAATTATTGAGTTTCATGGTGAGACATTTTAAAGCCCGACAAACAATAACATATTTACGGATTCAAATAATTTAGTTTACTTTGCTTATACACTAAAAATGTCTATTTTAGTCAAAATTAAATTTAGGAGTTCTGGAAGAAACTCTGGATAATTTTATACATTACACATAAGCTAGGTATTTCCTCATCTGTTATTTAAATTCTATTCAGACACTGCCTAATATAGCATATGTAAATGTCCATTCTCTCAATCTGACGTAAACATTAATGTTTTATAATAAACGGTGCTCTTCTATTCCTGTACGCTATGTAACAGATCGTTCGACGTTTCTCATAATTATTGAATGACAAATCCCATTAACTTTAACTGAGAGTTATCGTTTCTCATTAGCGGCCCCGACGTTCATTAAGACGCTACACTCGTATCGCGGCTACGTCTACAACTCGCCCAACGTGAGCATCATGTGTTGGGTCGAATGCGCCCCGATCTGCAATATTTCCTGGCTGAGGGATGACATTCCCATAGACTTCTCGAAAACGAATCGATACTACGTGTCGAACGTTTATCATCCGCCCGACCCAAGGACCAACGACTTCGAGAGCATCCAATCGACCCTCGTATGGAATCTGACGGTCTGGCCGAACGGTCAGCTCGACCGTACCGAGGACAACGTCAAATTCACCTGCAAGAGCAGCAGCAACGAGATCGGCGCGGGCGTGGAGAGTAGTACTCACTTTCACGTCGAGTGTACGTTTCATTCGAATCTTTCTTTTTTTGCGCGGCGATATCTCTACTTGCTTATATTCGATTTTATATAACGGTCCATTTGTTTAACGAGATTGCGAAAAGAACAAAGATCTCGTTCCACACGCCATAAAAGAATTTTCTAAACATAATGTTATACAAGTATAAAGGACGCTTAACTTAATGTACTTAATTTTTAATATATTTATTGCAAATATAAAATGCGAACGAGTTTCTGTAAAGTTATTTCAAGCACATAAGAAAAATTTTTGTAAATTAGGAGAAAAAAATATACAATTAAATAAAAGTTTATTTTTTCTATTTAAAATTATACCGCGCAGACTTTTTGTATTTTTTTGTATTTATATATATATATAGATAATTAAATTAAATTTTTTATTCAAGTCCCTCCAGAGGATATCACAATATCGAGGAAGATAATCAATGTGACAGTGGACACGATACCGGAGACTGTTGAGTGCAACGCGACGGCGCGACCGAAAGCAAACTTTCGATGGTTCCGCGAAGGATCCACTGATACCATTATGGAAGGCCACGTGTTTGACTTGAAAATGCCAGTACCACGGCGCAGTAACGGCACTTACTACTGCGAGGCGTCGAATCGCCATGGCTCCTTGAATATCTCCATGATCATGAATGTGCAATGTACGTTCCACTGCGTCTTTAGACTTTCAAACGAATAATCAAAAAAGTCTCGCACTTCTACATTCATGCAGTTTATAAAAAGAGACGTATAAAAGAATATTTAATCTTGCTTTCTTATCTGTCTAAACCTAGACTATTTTTTTTTAATGCAAAAGTTGAGATTTTTACGTTTTCCTTAAAATATCGTTATTAATCATACATCCTTCAAAAAATAATCTTAAATTTTTCACTTCTTCCAACATGTAACAATGATGCCATATTTTCTATGCAGTTAAACCGGAATGCCACATAGAGAAAGAACGATTCGAGGGCAAGGATTACGTCGTTTGTTCAGCCGTTGCCAATCCGAAAGAGACAGATTTCACTTGGTCATTGAAGAACGAAAACGACACGCTGGAGCAGGTCGCGGAAAAGCGAAACGGAAGAAGTTACATGCCCCTCGATATCTCAGTCACTAACTTCCGGACATACGTGTGCGTGGCGAACAACACAATCGGTCACTCCGTAGCGTGTGAACGCGACATACCAGGTTGGTACAACGAACTTTTTCATTGATTTGCTGATATCGCGCATACATCTGCAAAAATAGCAGCAGTACTTTTCGAGATGTTTTTGTTTGGATTATTATTAGAAACCATTGTCGGATTCCGAAATAATTTTTCTATATCGATAAAAATGTGAAAAAATATACGAAAAAAAAATAATCTCAATATAATACAAAAATTTTTTTGTAGCAATCGTGCACAGAAATTACAAAAAAACAAAATTACCTACTATATATTGTAAGAATGAATTTTATGCACATGTACATATTACAATCAAATCGAATCAAATCTTTATAATAACGTAGTGTAATATAAATTTTAAAATATCTACAATAAAATTAATATAATTAAACCGAATAAGTAACATTTACTTCGCCAGTCAATAATTAACCCGATTAAAAATTTAATCGACTGTACTGGCAATGATTATAATCGTGATCGACACCCGTCACGGAATGAGGAAGGTTCCAGATTCGAACCCTGGCTGAGGTAATATTTTACGCAATAAATTTAATTATTTAATTAAGATGCTTATATTATAACCATCTAAAATTACATCAATTTTAGAATAACCAGAATCCTTGGTCGAAACGCGGTGACGATTTGTCACGACGATTATAATCGTTGCCACGATTATAATCATTGCCAGTACAGTCGATTAAATTCTTAATTGGGTTAATATAATTAATATAATCTCATATAGATATCTCATATAAATTAAAACTACAACTATTTCGTAATATGAATATTTCTTTATTCATATTATATTCAATAACTATTTAATATTTTTGAGGATGAATTTGCAACACATTTACATAATTATTCTTTTAACTTGTAATAAGGTAATAATTTTTTATCTGTCAATCACAAATATTTAGAAGAATTTATCGCTTTACAGCCCACCATGGAACTAAAAGTAAGTTGTGCCTATGTCACTTCAAATTTTGTGTATAAATACATTATATTTTATATGTAATTTATACTATCTGTGCACGTGTATGTAATTATTATTTAGTATCCAATATATTGCGGCAATATACGATCTGTTTTTCTTATTTTTCTCAATTTTAACAAAAATTTAATTACAGTTTTAAGCGTAATAAAAATAATTTAATTACGGTTTTAAACGTAATAAAATATATCGCGATAAACAAGTACACTACGCAAATAAATAAAATTAAAATTAAAATGTTTTGTAAAATGTTGCATCTTATCATAACGCAAACAACAAATTCTTCTATAGACCAGCTATATGAATTTAAAATGCAATACATACCATCCTTTTCAAGTATCTTTTTAGTATCTTTTTATTTCAGTGCATAATTTTAGACATTTTTTTGGAGCTTTAGCGATACTTGATATATTTATCTACAGCAAAAGTTGTCAAACAAATAAATTAAATGAATTATTTTTCGTTGCTTATTGTATCGCTTTTGGTAGGTTTCGTATCTTGGTAGAAACAATGGAAATAACATTCATGCATCATTATCCTTGTACATATCATGTTTACATGTCATTATCGATTATTGTACATTACGACCTATCGCGTTACAGGTCATATACCTTGGTGGCATCAATTGGAGGGTAACCTGCTACTGATTATTATCGTAGTGACGGTGATCATGATACTAGTCCTAATACTAATCGGCGTGACCATTTACATCGTGTGCCGACGGAAACGCAGCGAAATGAAATGTAAGTTATCTCTAATATATTATGTCGTTATCTGCGATCGTTCGCTCATCGCAGCGATTTGCATGACATAGATCGTAAAATGAGATTTCTTTGAGCCCTTTTCACGACGAATTGATAATTTATATAGTTATTTCGACGAGCGCGAGAATAGTGCAATTTTTAAATTTTGTCACATTATGAGAATAACTTATTTTATTGCATTCTCGAGAAATTGATTATTTCAAATAAGATCCGAGTCTGTGTTATATTTGCATTCGAAATACATTTTTGATAAGACTTCGAAGAAATCCGATCCAACAGCCTATAACCGTTATAGTTACATTATGACAATCTAATAAGAGAGATATATATATCAGATGTTTTACATCTGTACATATATACCTATATCCAAAATAGCACATAACGCAGCACATAAGCACGAAACGTGGATATCAATATATCTTTATCTTAAAATATATTAGTCATCCTAAATCAATAATTACTACAATTAGACACAGAAAATAACATTTCAAACTATAATGATGTTTCTTCCGTACGCCTTGACGATATATCTTTTTATTCCCACCAGTAAAACGTATTGTAATATTATCTCTGTGTTCACATTCTTAGTATATTGTCTTTATTAATGTAAAAAGTATTTTCCCATTGTAGTTAACGCACCAATTATCTTTTTTGAGTTTTTAAAGTTATTAACTGATTATTTGTGTTTGCCTTATATTTTTGTAACAATTTAATTCGATTTGATAAAGCTTCTTTAATAATGGTAACAAATAATGGCTCGAATCACGTGTAATCGTAAGTATATATCAAAATATTTCAATCACATGATGCAAAACATAAAATTGACTTATTCATGTGATATTTACATATTCACAGAACGAGTATATTATTAAAAAAAAAACGTTTTTTTCTTGACAAAGTTCTGTTAACTCATTCCGCGCAAACAAATGTAGATCACACATTGTATACAATATTATATTACCTTATATAGTTTATGCTAAATAGAATAAAAGCATGCTCACTATTTGATATTTCTGTATAAAGTAGTTAAACAACGTAAAATTTCCATTTAGATGGAAATATATATGAACAATTAAGAAGAAACACATGCTACGCTGCTATAACGTTGATGTTAATTTGAGTTTAATAATTTTTTTTTGTTATCAATGTAATTTAAAACATAAATTATAACAATACTATTGCGATATGTTGATATTAATTCTCATTAAAATAATTCAAAATAAACATAAGACCGCAAATTAAATTAATTGATATATACATATATAAAATTTTTTTATATATTAAATCTAATTTTGTAGATAATAATAATTGACAAAGGAAATAAATAGAAACTATTTTAATATGAATTTAGTCTGTCTGGGAAATGAATCAAATTAAAGAACTTTTCCAAATCACAAGTTAAATTTATTTTAAATTAATACGTGATTACTGATGAATACTTATCGGTTTCCAAAGAGACCTTATATGATTTTACACGTATTATTTTAATAGAGAAGAGAATAATATATAACATCAATCACATCTAATTATAAGTACACTAACAATAAGCAACAATGATTCTCTGTTATAAATGAAACCGTACCATAATATCATCAAATCGCTTTTGGACTAGCAACACAAATTAGTCTGAACTCTTTAACAAGATTTTAGTCATTATTGATGATTTCAAATATGTATTACCGCGTGTAAGAATAAGCATTAATTAACGACGATCGATATACGTGCAAAGTTCTTATACACTTATCAAGCAATATATTCTTGTTCGCTATAAATATTACTTCACAAATTTAATTTATGACACATATTCAAAAACAGTAAAATTAACGTCAATTAGAGAGAATAACGGAACCTATTTTCAGTGCCTTTCTCAGTACAGTTACTACTTATAGTTAATCGTGCCATAATAATTGCAAAGAGTATATTCGCATCCGCAGTACTAATTAATTGCTGAAGTTTTTTTTAATCTCATTTCCAACTTTCTCGCGATTATTTTAATTAATTGCATGTAATTTTGACAATATAACTTTTGCAAACCAAACATTCAACGGCCATGTAGAATTCAACAGAATTAGTATGTACGGGATAATAATATATTATTATAATGTTATTATATTAATTGCTACGCTGTTTCTCAGTGCTTGGACATTTATTTATTTCAAATAATATTTGGCTAATATTTTTAACACATACGCTTTAATTATTTAAAACATTTCCATCACAATGTAGAATATATAATATTAAATTTGCTTTGAAAATTATGCATCTTTAGTAATTTTATAATATGTATATTTAAAAAAAATTATTTTACCTTACAAATTATTTTCTAAAAAGTATTCACATAAGCTTTGTCCATAATTAACCCTCACAAGTCACACTGGGTCGATTTTACCCGACGCCAACTCAACACATGCGTATATCTCCAAATAGGGGAGGGGGGGAAAGTTGGTTAGTAGCTGGAAAAATCGCTTTTTGGTAGTTGAAATAAAGGCCCACAAGTGTCGCTCCAGTGCTGGTTTGCCTGTTGAGCAGGAAGCGTCCGAAATCTCCTGTCGGGTAAAAAAGACCCAGTGTGACTTCAGTGTCTCAATTTCGTCATTATAATAAATCCAAAATACAGGTTTATTTGAAGTGAACACATTTTATTTGAAGTGAATTAAAGTGTTTTTGTATACGTGTAATGTTTTTTTTTTATAATTGGAGTATTTATAATGTAAATGTGATTGTTTTCCAGCAATATGGAGACACGTGCGCGCGTGAGACGCATAGCAAAAAATAAAAATAAAAAAATTCAATAAAAATTCAATAAAAATTTTGAATAAAAATTCAATTTTTAATAAAAATTCAATTCAATAAAAATTTTGAAAATAAATTTTTTCTTAATCACTTGTACACCCAATACTTTACACATACTTTTTTTCTCTTTAAATAATCATTATTTAATGATAAAAAAAGTTTAAATAATGATTTTTATAATTTTTTTTCAATTTTATTGACAAAAACAAACGTACATGCACGAAAAATACGTTTTAAAAAATACCGATTTTCAATCAAAAAAAAAATTGTTTAATTAAAAATTTTTTTAAAAATGGCTTATACAACCTTAAAGTACATGTCTTCAGCTTTAAAATGACCACCTATAAAGTTTATTTTTTTTAATTTTTAAAGGAGAAACAACAGTTTGAAAAAAAATCAGTTTAAAAAAAAAATGTCTTCATATTTTTCAAAATACAAAAAAAAGGATAAAATTTAGAGCAAAACAAACTAAACAGTCGTATTTCTGAGAATCTGGCGATGAATTTAAAAAAAAAACACGTCCCAAAAGCTTGCTTAGACTTGAAGTTACAAGCGTTTCAAAATCGCTCGGGTAAAAAAGACCCAGTGTGACCCCAATGCGCTGTGGCGTAAGTGTGACTTGTGAGGGTTAATAACAGTTGTAACGTTATGGCAGCCAAGCATGCGTTTGTTCAGTAGTTTTCACTAACACGAAACTGATTCGTTTCTGCTCTACTTTTTAATTTGGACTTGCTAAACAAAACACAGACAGTACTCGGGTGGTCCATCTGGAGGAACGCGAACAGTAAGTACAAACCGCAGCACACTGCGTTTTCTATTTAAGTTGTTTTAGTTAAAAAATCGGTCTTAATTTACCGGCATTGGGCTTTATTAAATCTGCACGCATATAAACGCTATATAATGAAAAAAGTTACTAATTTGCCAAGGATTGAATGCGTTTTTCGATTTACGAAACACATAGCTCTCTGTAATTGGGTAGAATGCATGTTATATTATTATGTTGTAAGTAGTTCTATAGAGATACATTGTTTGGAAATTACTGTTATTTGTGGGCATTCTTCAATAGAAATAGTTACATTCCATCGAATGACTATACAAAAAGCTTCCCAAAAATTTTAGGAAATAAGTTTCCTCAATCAATACACTACAGAAAAGTTAATGACTCATAGTTTTTAATTGCATTACACAGCAGAAATAATTAGAAAAAGCAGAATGGAGAAGCAATTCTACACGGAGAGAATTTTCTCTTAAAATTTACCCTGAAATCATGGTAGTTGTGGGATAACATGTACCACCAAGAATTTTATACGAGCTATTCTGATTAATATTCACCATAATAAAAAATATTATAATAATATCTATTACATTAAAATATAAAATATGTTTGATTAATTTTACTAAAATATATCTAGGAAATTTCAATAATTTTTCAAAATTTACCAATCTGCTTGGTAATTTTTACCACGTTGTTTGTAAAAAATCTTTGTATTGTATATTTTAAAAATTCCTTGGTTACCAAGTTGTCCCAAGTTTGTAGTGAATTTAAGGGTAAAATATAACAAAAAATTCTCTCCGTGTATACATCTAGAAATGAAAATTGTATCTTGCGTGTATATCACGAAATAAAATCATTACAGTTATTTCCATACAAAGTTTTATATGCAAATATATAATAATTTATAAGAATAACACTTTTGGATAATATTTAATTTTGCAAATAGATAGTAATTAATAAAATAAGTATATTAAAAGTTTTATTTAAAAAATTAAATATTTTTGTTTTCTTAATTAATTGAATATTAAATTTTATCATTAACAACATGGCTTTTTACCAAAGTGTTTGCAGGAATTTATTAATGGATCGGCACGATGCAAACACAAATACATTATACAAACATTACACGCGTTATAATAGAGTTTGTGCACTCGTTGGAATGTAATCACCATCGAATTATATGTATTCGCTTTATCATTTTATTTGTTAGGTTCATTGTGATATCGTCCCTTTGTATCATACACCAACTTTTCGCCATTAACTATTTCGCGTTAAACAGCTGGGGTGATCAGTGAATGCGTAAAGAGTAAAGCTATAGAATAACTGGTTCCATTAACGCTCCATGTACACGATAGCATGCAAGTTTGTCTTCGATCTGAAATCTCGCTCGAAGTGATCCTCTCTCTCTGCACACCTGAATACATATCCTATTGCATAATTTAACGGCTACTTCCGGCTTACAATAGTGTACTGTCAACTTGGTACGAGCAAGGTAGGTAGTTAGTTGTTCACGAGAACGAACGGGATGTTCTACACGACGCTCTTTCACGTGACGCAGTTACCGTGTGCGGGGATGTAACTTCTTGCATAATTCAGCGAAGAGAGCTTGTAATTGTTAATACGGCTTGTAATGACCATGCAACCATTGCTGGGGGTATCGCCGAAGTTACAAGGTAGGTGGAGGGTTGCACGGATTATATAGGGTAAGCGTTTCCAGGGAATCTGTCGATCTTGAATGCCATTAGCTCGGCGTTTTAGCAATTTTGAAATTAAATTAGATCGCGTTAGCAAAACGAAAGAGATTGCGATAAAATTGCAATTTATAACTCGCTTTATGTACAAAAAGTGTAATTAAAGCTCGATCGTGTAAGAAATTTCCTTCGCGACTATTTATGAAGATTAACATTATCTTATTTTTCTACCTATCTATAGCCTATTATTCCAAGAGTATAACCTTTTATTGTTTGAAAATTGCGCTGCAACCTTCTTGCAACGTAACGTTACGAGTTATACGTTGCTTACAAAGAAGCGCTTGGAAAATATTTTTAAACGCCGTCGCTCAAGGCCTCTTTACTACGATATTTTTAGAAAGAATGCATCCGCATTTTTGCCATATCTCTCCCTCTCTTTCTCTCTCTGTCTCGCTAGGTCTCTCATCGCATGCGCAACATTTTTGATACACAATAACGATATGGCGCCTTATCATCCAAGTTTACGAGCTGCTGCGCGCCGAGTTTACATTTAATTTAGTCCTTTCTCTTGTCGATGTTAGTTCCACTCCGAGATATTGTTGTGTTTCTACGGAAGTTTACAAGGGGTCCATTTGTAACGAATGCACAACGGGCCGATCGTCCTGTGCGCTCAATAAACATGCGGTACCTTCCGGTCTCACGCCTTCCAGACGAGGTCAGCTTGATTTAAAAAAAATAACGTTTCAGCGTAGAATTGTTCGAATAAAGCAAAACATACGTGTTTATTCTACCGTCGCGACCAACCACGACGCGGACGCGTCGGTGATGTTTTATTGTTGAAGTACTGACGGAGAAACGTCGCGTGACTCACAATGACAAAAGGGACTGCACTGTACAAATTGTTTCCCCGGGTCTAAACGGGACGTAGAACGATGCACTCATTCCTGCATGGCATTTAAAGACGTAGGAGAGAAATCTGATGTTCGCAGTAAATAGAAATTGCACGAGCACAAGGTAGTACGCCATGCAGGATAGATATATCTTCTTTGATAACAAGTATTATGAAATATAATGAAAAACAATTATCCGATATTAAATTTTGAAAAAAAACACGTAATAAAAATTGTTGGAAAATAATTAAAATGTTGTTGAAAAAATTATCGTAAATAACAGAATAGACTTGGATGATAAGATATACTTCTTGAAGATAAAAGATTTCATCGCAATTTTTTTTCTTAAATCATTGCTAGATTTTTATTGGAAAATATATATGAAGATAAAAGATTTCTTCGCTTTTTTCTTAAATTATTGCTACATTTTTATTGGAAAATATATATGAAGATAAAAGATTTCTCTGCAATTTTTTTCCTTAAATCGTTGCTAGATTTTTATTGGAAAATACATGTGAAGATAAAAGATTTCTCAATTTTTTTTCTTAAATTATTGCTACAATATCTATAAACTGATTGTATCTTGATATCTTGGTTCGGTCTGCATATGCCAAATTATGCGGTTGCGTAAACAGAGGAAACATTAAACCGCTGCACGCGTACTCTATTTCGTATAACGAGCGGGCGATAATTGTTCCATTTTCTGAATTAGCTCGATTTCACGGTTTAACATGTGTACCCATTGGTGTATCGGCCGCGATCTCTGGAAATGCGCAATTTCGCAATCACATCGTAACTTCTTCCCTGTGCCACTCATTTGTCACAGCTCTGTGATAAATCGAACAAGAAATATGCTCACGTATGACATCGCGATAAGTCCCTTTTGATGGATTGCCGCCGCACTCATATCAGTGCATTTGATACACGTGCACCGAATCTCGAAAGGTATGTCGCCGCCGCATGCTCCGTTCGCATTCGACAAATTATTTTATTTCAGATAAGCTTAAAAGGCCCCCCTCCCCTAAGCCAAAGTCCGATTTAGCGGATACGAGTCATTAAATTAGTTCCAATACAAACACCGTGCACGCCCAGCACGCCGTTCACATCGATAATTGCCGTCCACCGAGAGAAGTTCGATCTAACGAGCGATGTAACGCAGCGCAGCGACAAGCTTTAAACGGAGCGTGCAATAAAACTGTAAAGTGCTGGAAAAGCTTCAAAATGGGCGAGCGAAAAAGCAATGGCGCGGGCGTAACCAAAGATTCCGAAACGAAAAGGGGGGAATAAAATAAAAATAGGTAAAAGTAAAGAAGATAAAAAAAAAGGACGTAGAAGAGAAAAAGCGAAAAAGGAAAAATGAAAGAGAAAAAGGAAAAAAAGAAAAAAAAGAAAAAATAGTAGATAAAATGACAGGAAAAATAAGGAACGGAAGAACTAAAAAGAGACTGAGAGAAGGACGGCGACAGAGATCGACGTTGTTTGAAATGATGGGTGAGGTGAACTTCTTCTTTAAGTTCATCTACGGGAAGGTTTCGTAAACCTTGGCTACGTCACTGGCGGAAAATATACCGAATGGGAAACGTCGTACGACGAATCGTGCCAGAGCAATCGTAGTTTTCCGCGATGCAATCTTTTATACCTTACGCCCGCTTGACGGCGATACTCAACGACGCTTTCCCGACTCTCGTATTCTCGACGACATTTTTCTGCCATTCCCTTGAGGACTTTGTTCCGCGCAGCTCCGAAATTTCGCGCCGAAGTTCACGTATATACAATTCCAATCCGGACACGATTTTAAAACCAGTTTTATTTCTTTATCGATTTTACAATATATCGTATAACGATTATGAAAGCCAATTATAGTTCTTCGGAACAATATTCATGCTTTGTAAAGCTGCAATAATTTTCAATATCGCCTCTGCAGCTCTCCGAGTTTAATGCTAGTCAACTTTTTAACGGCACTCGTGAAATTTACCGCGGAGATTTGCTGCAAAGGTCATCCTAACTTATTCGAGAGAATTTATAATCGGATTAAATCGCGTATTGTTATATCGCGCTTCTTACAGTTCTACAATTAATATAATTAGCTTACTTAGTTACATTAATTATATTCCGGGCTCGTTACGCACGCAATGTCTGAAGCGCGTACAATGAAACAGATGATACAATCCATTTAACCTCATATCTTTTATTTTCCAGATTTACGGAAATAAACTTTCGCTTGATCATCGTTGCGTATTTTAACGGGGATGAATTTATTCACGGGATTCAATATATCGATCAAACTTCCGCTTTATCAGAATTTCCTTATCCGCGAGTGAAAAAGAAAGACAAACGTTCTTGTAGAACTACAACGGGGATTTCTCTAGCACCGAGATTTATTTCCGTCTTTAAGGTCCTCTGATCCCGCCGGAGACACGACATGCCACGCAATGTTCCCCATTTAGATAATGTAATTCGGGATGTATGATAGCTGAACGCAGCATTGTTTCTTAAAAATAAAACATCACCGAGACGCTTAGAGAAAATTTTATTTCGCGGACGGATTAGTTTGACACAAAAAATATACTCTCATTTATCAAAACTTTATAGTATTTTTTTAGAATATGGAACGGTATACTTGTTCAAAAATTGTTAAAAAAGCATTATTCATTATCTTGCCAAATGCAATACGCTTGACCGCTCTCGGCAAATGATTTATCTTTCAATCCGCTTTCTCGCTTATTTGATCTTTCATCTCTCTCACTCTCTCGCACGGCAGTTTAACTTCACTCGACAACTCTCGGGTCAAGTGGGATAATTGAGATCCTTGCATAAATGGGACAATGCAATGATTTTCTAATGATAAATTTAGTAGATGTCATTTCTCAAAGAGTTTTTAATGGCTATTAAACGAAAACTTAGCATCTCTAACCGATAAAAAATTTAGAATGAAAAATAATTATGAATTTAACTTTCCTTTAAAAAGATATACAAATTTTTAGCACATCCTGCCTGCATAATCTACGTTCGTATCAATGGAATATATGAAAAGGTTTTGTGCGACCAATTTGACGCGTCGCATCTACTTTAAAACCTTCTCGGGTCAACGCTATAATGGACATCTCATTTATCATTATAAGGTCGACTATAATGGATGCCCCTGGATCTTTCCTCTAATTTTATCACTGAGAACTCACCGGCGTCGTCCCATTTATATACCCGCTCAATTATCCCGTGTGACCTCAATCGTTATACAGCCCAGACGGTGGACCGCCCAGTCCGACGGTATCCTCGCACTCGGTGCAAAGCCCGGCGCAGCCGACGCCGGCGCCCGCGCCGCGATGGCCCTTGAAGCCGGGCGTGCTGGTGCACATCAATCGAACTCACAGCCTGCGATCCGGCCTGAGCGTTCGCGCGAACGAGGCTAATCTACGTAACGAGCTAGTGGGCAAACATAACGACGAGCCGCTCAGGCAGAGCTTCCTCGACGAGACGTCGTTGTCGTCGTCGATCGGTCGTAATCCGGCGCGGGCGGTATTCCGCCGCGGCAGGAAAGATCAAACCGCCCAGAGGACAGCCAGCATGACCAGTCTGAACGAGGACGGTATGCTCGCCCGGGCTAACAAGATAAAAGCTATGTTTGGCGTACAGCTCAAAGAGCAGGCCACCCTGCCCGGTATATCCAGAGAAAAGACAGGTAAGAGCAGTAGGAAAGGAGTCGAGGCTATTTGCCCGCGACTTTGCGACGTGTCATCCAACGTTAACTCGTTTGTATTTGCAACTACTTGCTTGCTTGCCTGGAAGCACAGTCGACACAAACAAGATTTTCGAATTGGTCTATTTTGGTACCTTGTCTTAAAGCTATCTAAATGTGATTTTTAATCGTACAAAAAATTATATGATACACGCTTATGACAATGTAAGCTAGATATATGGTCTCGTACCAACGGATGCAAATATTTGTGAATACAAATGGGTGGGACAAACGGCTTTTCCACATCCAAAGTCAACGAAATGTACCTCTGACCTGTTTCACGTTCACGATGTTAGTATTATTCCAACTTTTCAGTAAGCTAATAACGATCGTTTCATTGAAAATAACATAAAAACCTAAAAATATTATTGACTATATTAACATTTTTGCGTGATTGGAAAGTACGTGAGCATATATTTTTGTATTAAATTCATTATTATCTGTATTAAATTAATTTTTCTATATAATGACGCTGTTAAGATCTGATGGCTGTGTTATCAACTACAATAACAAGTATCTATAATAGAATATTTTATCGATGTCTTTGTTATACAAAATATGAATAATATTTATTCAGTTATAACTCGCCAATACTTCAGACTATTGATTTTACCGTGCATTAGTTGAACCTCATTCCACGTTATTTTCTACAATTTTTTTTTTATGTTTAGCTGTGTCTCTCGTCATTACCCGTAACCCGTAACTTTCTTTCTCGACTTTTTACATGCTTTTATGTTAACATTAACATTTCAGTTAATGAAAACATCGTCGTGTTACATGGAAAGTACGTGGTGCGTGTTTTCTGCATACGTCGCAGACGACTTTGAAGCCTCATTAACCCTTCGCCCGTAAACTATAATTTGACTGGCATCGTCCGTAATCTGGGTCATAAATGTCCTGTCGTTATTTTGACCTAGTAAATAGTGTTCAAAAAATCTGAAAAAATTCTGTAATACTTGTATACTATCCTATTTTATAATCCCAAAGTTTATTTAGCGATTCATTATAAGATAAATTGTTTATAAATAATTCTTTATGCAAAAAATTGATAAAAATCCATTTTTATTAAAAAAATCATATCTCATTGAGTTTTAAATCAAAATAAAAAATTCCAACGAGGTTTTATAGTTAAATATGTGTACTTTCAAGAAAAAAATTCTGTATATGGGTCATTTTTAAAAAGTATAATTATTCTGAGGATTGAAAATGGCCTTTTTCGGGTTAAGGAGAAATAAGACTTTTAACGTAATTTTTACATTATTTTATTAAAAAATCATATAAAATCGTCTTTCTCGTAAATAATATCTGATATTTGTCGCTTGATCATCCATTGTACCCTGAAAGTACATGTAATTTCTTTTTACACGTGTTTTCATCCACTCAAATTTTGAGGTTATAGGTATATATAATATACACAATCATAAAAAAATATCACTTATATAAGTTAAAAATAACTGTAGTAATATGAAAATGCCGTTAAATTAATTTTACTTACTTGCACGAAAGTCTGGCACTGTCCGTAAACTGGGTCAATAGTGGCACTGGACGCACTTTGACTCGCTGCTGGTCAAGCACACACTGGCGAATTCCAACGAAACTTTGGGCATGAGTTCTCCCCACTACCTACTTTTTTTACGAGGGACGGCAAGCCTTCCCCCCCTTTTCATTTCGGCGGTATTCTATCTTGAATTTCGGCTTGTGCCATTTATGACCCAGTTTACGGGCGAAGGGTTAAGCACACAGCTGCGTATATGTGGCATGTAATTAACCTTCTAACTTTTCCACGCTGGTACCGGCAGGAACTTCATGTTCCAAGGGATGTTCAACCTTACAATTAGTACATCTCGAACGATGCTCATTCAAAAGCTTTGCTGTTATTAGCTAGTCTATAAATTAAAATTTAAAATGTTCAAAAACAAAATTTTAATACACAGTGCATACTAAGATTAAATCTATTATGTTAACAAGTTAGGTGTTTTAGTCAAAAAATACACATTAAATATCATGTCATTCTAAATTTAATACAAAAATATATGCTCACGTACTTTCCATTAACGCAAAAATGTTAATATAGTCAATGAGATTTTCAAGTTTTTATATTATTCTCTAATATGAAGTACCTTTTAGCACGGATTTTATTAAAATAATTTATCATTTTTGTATGCTCTAAAAAAGGCTGTTAAATAACTTTCTCATGTCTCTTTATTTCTTTGTTAAATGTACAATCAGATTTTTTTTATTTATTTGTATTTAATGTGCAATATAATTTTTTAAAAAGAGAGAGAAATCATAAATAGAAGTCATAAAAACAAATGTTTCTATATTTCCTAGACACAGACGCACGCGCACAGTTTAAAATTTTTACATATAAAGTTGTTCCATTTTAAATTACAAGAGAAATATGAAACACATTAATTTTAAGAACATCATATAATCTAAGTCCCGTTTTAGCCTTTTCATGTGATTGCTTTTTGACAACCTTAAAATTTGATATAAATATTCCATTTATTCTTTATGTGTTCTTTAATATACGCGGTAATTTATGTTTGCTTAAGCTGTCGCATGAGAGGAAGGCTTTATGTGTTTGATATCGCTTGTTGTTGATATGTTCCTTAGCTGTGACTTACAAGAGAATTGTGCCGCGGCAGCGGATATTGCACGGCGTGGAACCATCCTACGAGCCAAATCGTGGCAACGTGTCTCGTAAGCGAAAGAAACCCGGAGCAGGTATGCATAAAAATAATATTTATACACAACGTGCATGCTTGCAACTTGATTTGTTCGCCTAATACTTTGACTTAAAATCCTTCCCAACCTTTTTCCTTTTTTGGCAAGATTTCTTTTTTTTTAATTATGTGGTACTTTATGGCTGTACACGTAAAAATACACATACATCACCGGACAGAAAAAAGGATATACGGAAAGCAGAGATAACACACAAACGTACGCGCGAATGCCGCAGTTAGTGTACTGTACGCAATAGAAGGATATTTAGCTATAGGTGATAACACACGCCGCACGCAAGAATTCATAGTTCCGCATAAAGTACACACGACAATCGGCCACATAAATTTCACTTATCACACAACAACTATTAATCACAGATGTTATCGATTTTCTGATTTATACCGTAGCCTATAATTCCGCGCGTTTCTTCTGCGGTAACGTTTATCGCGATATTGTCCTCGATCTTTTTCACATGATCAAAACTACATAAATTCTCTTATCATGTGCAACGTCAAAATCCTTTGTACAAGAGGATTTTGTTGATGAGTAGATACGTGATAATTATTTATCAACTACACACGCTACACGATATTATCATTCTGCTGCGTGTCGATATGTTTCCAGTGAACATCGTGATTATAGTATTAAGAAAAAATAGAAATATGGATTAAAAATTTAAGAGTAAATTATAGAAAGTGCATTAATTACAATTGATTGCTCAGAATTTGTTAATCTCGTGTCTACATTGTGGAATCCAATCCGGAATTCCATTCCGTTTGGGGCTTTACGATTATCTCGTTACACTGTTCTATTTTTTATACTTTTTTTTTACTAGTAGAATCTCATCGTTTTATTGGATTAAGTCGGAATGTGTTAGTGGAACACAGGTTCTATGGATCGTCGGGTTTACCGTCGTCGTCGACAATCCACCTTGCGACAATTTATGCAACGTTACTGACGTTTCTTCTTTTTTTTGCAATTGCAGATCCCAATCAAGCCGCGAATAACAATCATGTGAACAGCGTGTCGGAAGTTCTTCCCGACTCCGGAACAAAGACGTTCTACGAAAATTTACCTTTCCACGGGATCCAAGCGCCACCTAACAAGGTTAGTATAATTTTATTATTTTATTTAAAAAAAAAAACAGACAGCACTTTATCAAACCGCATGAGCTATATACTCGATTTGCAACTCCCATATTATCGTGATTATTGAAAAAATAACGATGGCAAACGTGTCAGTCGCAAAAAGTCGATCTGCAATATTGTCATATATATTAAAATTAGATATCAACATTCTTTGAATTAAAACGCAAGAAAAGAGAAACATTTTAATTCAAGAACACCGTCTTCGATATTTAATTGATCTTTTGTCTGACTCTCGTCTTGAATTGTGCTGGAGGAACGGCACGATTCGAGAGAATCGCGCATTGAGCGAGCTCGATCTCGAGCGAGAGGACTGATACCCTCTCGATGCATTTCCACCAGTTAGCCAACCAAGTTTCGTGAACAGTTCGTCGATTAACGGTATCCCTTTCTGACCAAATACATTCGAGAGGCGATAGCAAGTGAAATGCGGTGGAAGGCCAAGAGGGTAGATATTAGCGCGACCCTTCAACCGTGCAACCCCTTCGCCTACCGAAGACCCTCTCGGCACTTAGGAGTGCCTTACTGCTCCGACATACGGTACCTCCGTATTGCTCGTGCTTCACTTTGTAAGAGTTACCGAACTCAGCTACCGAAACCCCGTTCAATCCTTATAATGGCTATAATATTACTTCTCAGTATTATAACTTTCCGAATCATCCTTTCGCAATTAAGAGACCGTATAGCTAGTCCTCGAGGTCATAATATTCCGCTCGCCTTATCGAATTACCGCGCGAATGCGTCCGTCATCTCCCTCCCTTTTCACGAGTCCGCCCACTTCGTTGCCGTCTGTTATCGCGGTTAATTGATTCGTCGAGCAGACGTTTAAATAATTAATTTCACCATTTCACAACTGACTTCCTTTCCTGTTTGCGTTTGAATAATTCGAGTTGGAAATCTTTTACGTACCAGAAGAGCCGTGAAATTTCCCGAGATAATGGACTTTACGACAAGTCATATGCACACGAAGCGATTATACAAAGAGATATCTCAATAGCTAGAACTTATTGTTACACGTGAAATTCCTGCATACGTATAGAAAAATATTTTATGTAAAACAACGAGAGAGAGAAAGAGAGCACTTTATTCTTTGTACTGGTATACTCTTAGCATTATGTGAGCTATTATTATCTAACGTAAGCCTCTTCTGCCTTACAAACGTATCGGATTTCATTGTGAGGATTACAATGCAAATTTTAACCGTCTCAAGCAACCTCAGTGCATCGCGTTCCTATTGAGCGCAAAATGTGTATCTTAAATCGTCAAGTCTTCTACAAAGGATATTCTACTTCTCGTAGCATCAACTCGGCTCAACGAGGATTATGAATTCTTTGTACCCGGATTCACCATGATGACAATGCCAAATCGACATCATATCCCGACGATGAGAGAACGCAATTCTCTACAATATATAACTATGTATTTTATGTGTTTATATATTTGAAAGGATTTCAATTTCTCTAACCGCATATTTATGCATTTCGAATTACATCGTAATATTCATATTGAGATAAATTGATGAGGAGTAATTAATGGTGGCGACTGACAATTTACCGTCATTATCTTGCAGTAATAAATATACAATCGTTGCTCGTCAATCTAGTTGCAAATTTGAGGTTCGTAATCGCACCGCTTTTAGCAATAATCGTACAAAACCGATGTTGCTGAAATGCATGTGTTGAGTGAAACATTGATTCATTCGGTATATCATCAAAGCGTTTTATTCGTGTGAAACCTTATAATGACATTCTGCACGCAGGAAAATAACTGAGGATCAAAACCAAAATGTTTTCATTAAAATTAATACACACGCTTCTCTGAAATGTGTTTTATATCGACGCATTGATCAGTTTGATTTTTTTTCTTTAGCCTTTAAATACTTTTTATTAATTACTGAAATATTTTCGCACTTCGCACTGGCTGCCTTTACTTTACTGCTTGTTACGTAATTTCGTGCAATATATCCGTAAAATTGTGCAATAATCATTCTATCGATTGTCTTACAGATAATTGCAAAACGATAATTTAACAGTTTGATAAAATCGCGGGGATAATTTGCCAATGAGAAGTAAACGAAATTGTATTAATTCTTAGCAAGTAAGTGGCTATGCTATTAATTCTTTTGCGTTGCCTCGATACATTTTTTTGCGAATTCCCGGATACTTTTACTAGCTATTAGGAAGTCTCATAGCCCAATCGATATACCGGAAAAAAGAGCACCGTTGTGGACAGGTAATTCAGTGCTGTGCGAGTGTAACAAGTATTGCTACTTTGACAGAAATAAATTCACTCTGTACGCTTTTTTTCTTTTTATCTTTATTCGTGCTAACACTAACGTTTTCTAGGAAAAGCAATTGTTGCAATGAGTTTCCAATAAATTGT
This sequence comes from Temnothorax curvispinosus, assembly GCF_003070985.1. NCBI lineage: Eukaryota > Metazoa > Arthropoda > Insecta > Hymenoptera > Formicidae > Temnothorax > Temnothorax curvispinosus. The sequence continues at coordinate 324,867 of NW_020225678.1, forward strand.
GTTTTACCATAAAACTACACGAATAACTGCGTGATTTTATTTTCATTGAAACCGACGGTTTTGTGTCGATTAACGTTCGAATTGGCTGTCAGCATTTAATGAAAAATAACATTGACGCCACTTGGATTCCTCGTTCGAGAATGTAATCGTAATGAGATCGCAGCGTTTTGTCGCATATTCGATATTCGCTGTGAAAAGTAGCAATAGATTATATTATTTCAGTCTAATAAAGTGGAGTTAAAAAAGAGCGTTAAGAGTGCAACACGGTTGTTGGTGCGTAAGTTGTCAGGTTAATAGTATTTTATTTAAAAATTTAACAATCCATGGAGTGATACGAACGTTTCGGCTCCGCTTTGGGCCATCTTCAGCATTGTAAAAAGAATTAATATAAACTTATAGTTATTTTCTATGCTCTCCGTTAAACCATAGATTAGTACTTCAAGATTGGAAAGTAAAAAGTCATATAGTGTATTATCATTTACCATTTTAATATTTTTACCGTTATTATTTATTTATTTTACTGTTTTGATCTATCATAATGATGACTTTTTTTACTCTACTATTTATTATTCAACCTCCTTCAGTTGCTGTTCGTTAGCCATTTCCATAGTTTGTATCTTATATTTTTTTACCGTCTTCGAGACAGTAATATTTTTATAATTTATAAACTGCTTTTTTTTATCACGCGTGTGACCAAATGATACATATCTTCTACCACGTCTTTAATTTCACACTCACGTTCTGTGGTTAACTAACTTTGGTTTCTTTAAATTTAATTTCTAGCCATTGATTGAGTTTGATCATATTACAGAAATTTGATCATTTAATCTAATTACACGCTAACTTTCCAACATGAAATTATATGGCTTTTTGACTTTTCAATCTTGAAGCACTCATCTGTGGCTTAAAGAGAGTATGAGAAATACTTAACCCTATAAATTTATATTAATTTTCTTTTGAGACATCGCTGAAGGTGGCTCAAAACGGAGCCAAAACGTCCATATCACTAAGCATTGTTAATCTTGAATAAAATACTATTAATCTGTTAATTTATGCACCAACAACTGGATACTCTCAATGCCCTTTTTAACTTTATTGGTTTATTGAGAGTTCTAAATTAGTTTTTTTTTTTCATTTATTTCAATCTTTTTCATTATTAAACAATAAAATTAATTTAATATCGCTAAAATCGGCTATTCGTATAGATTGTTGTAAGAGTACTGAATTTATCTAAACCTATTAAAAATTCGGCTAAGATTGTGAATAAATAATTTCGTATTGAAAATTGTATTGAATTCAGTAAAAATATAATTGTAGTTTAATGTCCTCGAATCAACGAATTACATGAGATGAGCTAGAAATAAAATATCATAGATCCTGTAATTTCTGAGGCAGTAAATAATAGATGCTAGATATCTGCTGATACAGTTACGTGCATATTACAATTTTTAGCTCTCACAATCGTCTTTTGCGTAAATCTAGAATTGAACTGTGAATTCTGCCTTCTAACAGACCATTCTGTAACCTTCAATTATACCGGGCTAACTTTGTTTGACGGAAAATATCTCCTATTCGATATCACAAACATTCATAAACGCAAAGCTCATTTTGGCAAGCGCGCCGAGCGAAATTAGCCGAATCGGTTTACCTAATTCGCTAGTATTCACAATCCGCGCGCAATTCGAATCAATCAACGTATAATTCAATGAGAGGCAATAAGCACTGTTGCTGGCATGGACCACTCGATAATCAAGGCCCGATGCCCGGTGGATGATTGTCCTAAACGTATCGACAATAGGGCACGCCATTTTCCAAGTGTTGCCACGTTATATTTCAGTTAACTGTGATTACTTTAAACAGTATTACTGGAAAAAATTTCAACCATTTGTTAATTTTTATTGACATGACACAATTTCGATTTGGAGTTGCAGAAATTGTTATCAGGTAAAATTAGAAAAAATATGAATTTTACACTTTCTCTGTTCAGTCGTAAACTCATAACTTAATAAATCGTATAATCCAATAACTTTTCTTAGCATTACCAGAAATGGGAGAAAATTATGTTAGGAATAATCGATACACAATAATAATCTTATTCTAAAAAGTCCTCCAATAGTTCAGGACTCAAATGTCTATCAATCGCTATCTGTCGTCGCGGAACGTAATATTGTTACAATCGCGAACCTCGTCGAAATGTCGTTATCAAGTGCATAACGTTAGAATAACTTCCTCTTAATCACTACAAGGAAGCGACGTAACTGTATCAGTGGTACTCGTGCAAAATGCCAATAGCGACTCAGAAATTGACATAAATTGGCTCCTTATGTCCTACGGCAAGGAAACGCCGTATATTCCAGGCAATCTACTACTATGAAGCCGACTTCACCGTCGCTAATTAAATCATCGCGATCGCCAAAACGTCATTACCCGCGGGGATAAGGGGCCGTCGGTGCCGACGATGTGCGATAATCGAACGTTAATCAACACTAGAGCCAAAGCAAAACAAATTGAACCGAAGGCCAAAGGATTATGTGTGTATATATGCGAGTGGTGGCCGCTGGCTGCGTTTTGTTTTAGTTGGTTACTCCTAAGTTTGCTCGAGTTTCGGCTTTGCATGGCACGTTGCATTCCATCACGACCTCGCCGTGTTCCTCGCGGCCACCCAGCAGAGCTGTCAGTCTCTGCGACGGCAGTTCCGGCTACGAGTCGACCATGAGCCACCTGGGGCCCCACTACAACGTCTACAACGTGCCCAGGAGCAATTCGCCGGTGCTTAAGTACAACACCCTGAAGCCGCGGCGGCGCAAACAGAAGCACTCGCAGCAGTTCTACTCGTTGCGGCTCTGCCGCCGGCACGAGAACATCCGCAGGAAGTACGAGCTATACGCGATACCGATCTATAAGACGTGCCCGCACAGGAGCGACAGCACGGCGACAATCGCGACGATCGTCCGGTCGATGGAGGACGCGCCGTCCCTGACCCTGAGCCAGGCGTCGGCATCGATCAGCCTGACGAGCCGATCGGCGCCGGCGACGCCGATACCGCCGTCGTCACCGTCGGCCGCGCCGCCGATACCAGCGCCGAGGACGCCGAAAAAAACCGATCCGTCCAAACACACCTACCAAAATGTCCCTCCCCCCGTTTTTCCGCCGAAAAACGCTTCGTTGCCTAAGCTTAAGGTTTGTCGACTACTGATGATCTATAATAAGATCCCCCCGCATCCGATGACGCTCGTGGACGTTGCCATGGGCGAGCTTTTCGCTGACCGTTTTTCGATCGATCCTATCGCCATTGGCTCGTATTGTCGAGTACTTCTTCACTGATCTCAATATTAATAATCGTGATTTTTATGCCATTATGCCAGTCAGATTTTTAAATACGTTTCGCACTTTGATTTATAATTTTGTTAAATATTCCCTTCCATTTGCACTTCTGTGACCATAAATATACTTGTTGTTAGTAAAAAACATGACGAATATAAGAAATAGAATTGAAGAGGAAAAATATATATATATAGGAGTACAGAAAGGATGTGTTGAATTCAATATTTCTAGAAGCTTTGATGCAAGTTATTTTGATATACAAGGCTTTCTCAGCGCTGTATTTCATCAAGTATTGCGGCTGCAACACAATGGTCTTTATAGCCACGGTATAACGACCGTTACTTCAGAACTCGTGAAGAGAATGTATATAAAATGATGGAAAGGAATATATAAAGCATCTTATGTAAATTTATTTTCATCTGAAATACTAAGTGTGATGCAAAGAGACATTAAATTCGATTTAATTTATACTCTGTCACATAATTTGACGGTCACAACACAACAAATTTATTAGTCAGACTTCTAATTGTGAGAATCAACTTCTCGCTTCAAATATCATACAACATAATATAAACTTTATTATTTTCTTCTATGTTATTTAAATCGCTGTTAGTTTATTAGGTATTAATATCTAATTAATTAGAGATGAAGAAATTTTGAGCAATAAAACAAAACAGCTCGTTAAAATTAATAATAATTGTCATTTAATTATAAATGAAATAATTCGTGATAAAAGACCATATCCAATTACGCAATACTAAAACCGCACAGGAACCATCTACCTATATAGTCAGTTTATAATTAGCCTTCAAACTATATTATTTCATTTAGATTAACTTGTTCCCCGGTAAAATTAGAAAACAAAATTGTTTTCACTGTTAGTATACTAATAATATTTTCCATAATTTTAGCAACCTTTACGATTCACTCATTTAAAATCTAAGAATTTTATATTATTCATTTTATTTGTAAAAGCTTGTAGATTTCGCATACAATTGTCATATAATTGTTTGTACTATCAATTTTAATTTGTCATAGTAGTCACGCTATATATGTATAATATGTAGTCTGTGATAGAAAACATTCCTCCATCTAGCTGTTTCCTTATCATTGCATCTTTATTACAGCAGTTTGATTATAATCTGATTTCCTTAAGGCTACGAACTATAATGAACTCGTAGCGACTTTACGAGCACCATTCACGGCATTTTACCGATTCTCACATCTCGGGAACGCGATTACTCTTGTAACTATCTTAATAAAACTTTATAATTAATCGCTAAAATTGCCATATGCGATCGGTGTAAAGCGGCAACGTCCAACGAGCGAGACGTCAATCCATTCCCTCTTAAGCACCGAAGTAACATTAGCATCTCGCGCCTACTGCATGAGTACGATTTACGTGTCCGTAATAGATATAAAACAGCAGCTTCTCTCAAGCAAGTAGGAGGTAGAGTTGCTGGAAGCCGAGTTATAATCGGAAATCATATTTTCCCTGCTAAGCTGGATCCGGGCATCTATGTAGCGACCGCCCTTGTGCATGTTGGCCGCGCGTCAAGTAAGTTTCCACTGTCACACACGCTTAACCAATCACACGAGCTCTTTATTGTTTTTCGAACACCGATAAACCTGGGATATTACTTCGAGGTTTGCGATCATTTCATTGACGTGTCTGTCTCCTCTCGTTTTCCACTTACAATATAAAAGATTCAAAGGCGCGACTCTGCAACGGAAATATCTCTCTTCACTTCTCGATCTGCAGCATAAACCTTGCACAATACCTTTATCACTGTATCAGATATATAGGTAAACCAATAAACACTGTCAACAAGAATTTTTCGAGCGTGCGATAAATATTCGAAAAGTCTATCATGCAAACAATAATTTATAAATCCTTTGTGCCTTAAAGTATGAACACCAGAAGTTCTATTAATTATACTTGTATTTGCACATCAAATTTTCTATGTAAAATCCCGTGCATCTATTGATAAAATATATGTGTGATAGAGATTTTAGATATACATATATTATATTTACATACACATTAAACTCTATATGTGCTCCATATTTCACGCAACACGTTGTGATGTACAAATTTGTACAGACCTTTTTCCCCGATATTAAGAAACCGAGAAGTAATATCTCAGATTCCAGCCGTCCGATTTTCTCATGCACACTCTACGTCGCGTTAACCACTCGCGCGTCCCCCGAATTGCCTGGTTCCAACTACTAACCGTGCCTGTTGCAGACCGACAGCCTATACAACTACAAAGAACACTACCAGCAGCAGCATCGGCAGGAGATGCAGCAGTACAGCTACCCCTTACCGAGCAACAGTTCGAACCAACTAACACTGCCACTAACGCGCAGCCTCTACCATTCCTCGATAGCTAGTCCCCTGCAGACCTCCCTCGTCCACACTAACAACAGCCGGCCGTCCACCCTGATGCACCACGAGGCCGCCACCATTGGCAATCACTTGCCTGCGGTGCATCGGGACGAAGAGCAGCAGCAACAGCAGCAGACAAATTACGGCAATCACGACGCGAGACAATCGTCGACGCGTCGGCACGCGACGAATCGGCGGAACGAGCGTAATCGGAAGTACCGGAAGCACGAGCGTACGTCGAGCGATCGGAGCAAGTCGAAGCAGAGCCGGCAAAGGGACAGAGACTCTTCTTCGCGGCGTAGCAACGCTTCCTTTGTCGACACCCCCGATTGCGAGACAAGCTTCCATCAGATCCCGGATCTGGGCGTGCCCGAAACGATGTACAAGATCTCGTATCCGCATTACTACGAGGACGACATCGCGGAGTGCTCCACCGACTATCACAAGCCAAACTCGGCGCTGGCGCGTCAGCAACAGCAGCAGCAGCAGCAGCAGCCGCCTTGGGAACACCAGTCGAATCGCTGCACCAGCAATAACACGCCTCAATTCCCATCGGACGCGGGCGACGCGAAAAATCGCAGTAAAACGTCGAAGACGAGGCTCGGCGACACCCGCAGCATATCATCCGCGCCCACGATAATGCAGTACGCCGAGTTTCACTTCCGGGATGTCGGTCAGGAGATCGATGTCTAAAGGTTAGTCATCCCGAATACCTGCTGATGCACAACGGCACGGATGTTCTTTCGAAGAACGCGGGCGATCGCATTTTTTTTTCTCCCCCCAAGGAATGTCGTATAGCAATTTGTTTAAGGCCTCGAGGCTTGGTACACGCTATTACGTCTTAAAGGTAACGCACCCGCGCGTGTCAAACACAGATTTCTTTAAGATGTTCCTCTACGTACGTCGTATTCAAAGGTAGGGTAATAAATTAATATGCTTTCCTTTTATTTTCTCTTCTACACTATTTACTTTGCCAATTATCCTTTGCCACGTATCCTTCTACAATTCTAATATCTTGACTTTTTTTTTATCTTGATCTGCCCCATTGCTTTTGCCCCATTTTATTTGCATTTGTTTGTTTTTCAGGTACGGATTTAGATATTTTCTTCTTCTTGCATCTGAATTAATATTAATTCGACTTTCGACAACGCACGGCATATCAACTCCTCTCTATGCTTTGATAAATACGGAAGATTATTTGATATATTGTGGAAAAGATTGTGTGTATTTTACATGTTGTATAACTTTATATTGTTATAATATAATTTATAATTTATTATATAACATCACCTTATAATACCATCGGACACACCCTTTTCAATATACATTCATTGTTTGACGATACGCACAGCGTGGTTCGAAATGTTTCGAGATAAAAACGATAATATTATATGTATATTTATATACACGTATATATAATTCTGTTAGAATTCATTTTCGAGTTGAATACTATTCCCGCAATTTCTTTTTAATAAATCCCTCGTGCGCTTTAAATCAATATAATACTATTAAACTTCATGCGTAAAACGATAATACTGAGCGACATAAAGCATTACTGCAAGCAGATAGATATTGTTTTCAATAATATTTAATTCAATCAAAGAAATATCCAATCCATAAAAAAAGCTATGTGTGTATTTCTACGAGTAATAAGAAACCGTTCAAATACGAAAGATTGAAATCGCGCATCAGTTTGAGCATCCCCATAGAGAAACTTTAAGTTCGACAATAGTATAGGTACTACATCTGCAGTCATACATATTATATTATATTGATTTGATTTATAAGAAGCGAATTATCCAATTTGATAAACGTAACCCAACGCAAAATATATAACAGCTAGGATATCCTAAATAGACTTGAGTAATAATATCAAATTGGTGTTTTCTATCAAGTTTGAAACTATCGAACTTCAAGACATCCCAGATACTGATACACAATATATACTATATAGTATAGACTGCTGACGCAGTTTGCTTTGTTTTATTTCGTCGTGTGGTTATAACAGGCTCTACGCCGCAAACTTCTATAGGTAATGTCGAATTGTCGTGAATTTTATTTTTTAAAATAAAAAGCAGCAAGGAGCAGCACAATATTTACACATTATCTGAAATCTAAAGAAGCTGATAGGAGCTTGTTGATGGAACGGATCGAGACGATTTGAAGGGAACATTTCATCTCGCGGTAGCTTTATTCTATCGTAAATATTATTTATACTTTTTTTTAATTTCCTCGTACAAACTGTCAATAATTTTACGAATTGAAAATGAATTGAATCGTCAAAACAGTTTTGGTCGCTTTACATCTTGCATGTCTCTGTATCTCTCCCGCGAACGTACTCTGCCCGTGAGGCAGCTTGACGTAAAAAGCGCAATGCGAGCGGCGAGGAAGGATCGTTGCATGCGTATATACTATATCAATTGTATATCTCAATGTTTGTTCGTAGGAGGGTCCGCTGACAAAGAGCGATACGTACATTTACTAGGACAATTTGGCGTCCGACAAGCCCTGTAGGTACATTGTACGGAGTATGTCACGCTGCTTACACCATATATAACATAATTCGAGATTACTATAATACAAATACGGAATGTATTTGCGCCGCTCGCGCGAGGGATGCCGAACTCGAGCTCGTAGCTTTACTTGTAAAGTCACAACAATCTCAATATCTTCGAATTAACATATTTGTTTACGTGCTATTCTCTTGCAAATTATTTTTAATTCCTGCTTACGTATATATATAGTCTCCTGTGGGTTACCGAAATTATTTCAATCCCGTTGTGTGTGAAAGCGTGTATACAACACGCCCAACGCATATTTTATTGCCTAGAAATAAATTTGCTTGATAGAAAAAGAAGTTGTTAGGACATCTGCTAAATAATTTGGAAGTAGTCGAGATTACGGTTTATTACGTCGCACGATATTGCACTACTCTACATTCATACTGCAGACGTAAGCTTTAGTCAATTGTAGATCATCACGGTTTACTATAATATAATCGTCGCTCTTGCTACGTACAACAATAAGAGCTTCGAACCAATTAGGCAGCATAATTAGGCGAGTATTATTGTCCGAACAACAATCCCCTCAAATTCCGAACCACGCAATACCAGTTTAATATATGTATATGGGGGCGAGACTAGCATGCAGCATGATAACACTTATCATGACTAAACTTAATCTGATCAATTGGTGAGCTGAGAATAAGAGGATTATCTGCCAGATGGTTTAACAATGAATAGCCCGTTTATATGTATAATTCTCTCTCAGCCCTTCAATAACATCTCCCCTTGACTCGCGTACTCGCTTTAGGCGCGCCTTAGACGTTGTCTAATTGACTGACATCGATCACGAACGAGAAAGCTTAACACCCGAAATGGTACTAGTCATTTGTCGATCGCTTGCAGAGCAGGGTCTGTTACGAGACTTCACGAACAGTCCGCCATAAAACTTTCGTGTGTGCAATCGTCCGCGCAGCACGGTTAAAACCCAAGCAATACAAAAATTTAAGGGACATTTATTTATTATCAAAATAAAATCTTGATAATAATCTTTGTAGAATTATCTAAGTAATAAAGATCTATTTTACTGATTAAACATACAAATAATAAACACAAGAGTTAAGTTAATACGGCAACGAAAATTTATTCCAAATAAAATTCATTTAATTTCGTACGGAAGCGGAATTTCGCTGTGAAACTGAGAAATCGAAAACATCCTAAAAAGCGCTTGAAAGACCAGGATTGTCTTTTAGACATTTGTATTGTTTGAGTGCATTTTCGTTTCGTGATATTCGTCACGCTTTTCTGTTTATGCAGCCCTTCAAACCGGAATTCTCGGATCTCGATTATGCGGACGTGGACTACAAGTCGTACGGGCCGATTAACTATAAAGCCGCCAGTATCGCGCTCCTTCAGAAGCAGCAGCAGCAGCAGCAGCAACAACAACAACAACAACAGGCTCAACAACAGCAGCGACTTTTGGACAGGAGGCCGCAGATGTACGGTGCTTCGGACGATAACGAGGAACTGCTTTAACCCTTTCCCATTCATTGTTCATTTAATAGCGATCCTATTTCAGCTTTCTCGGGGAGATGCAATGATAAGATACATTTAGCATTGAACGTGTTATATCTCGATAGGTAATTCGTTAAAACTCGCTAAATTCGATTTCTATGAGACCACACGTTGCCATAATAAATTTCTAGGATTATGATTCTCATGTGGAGCGAATTTAACGAGTTACGACACGGCGCCGCGTAATACGTTTTGTTCGTACGAGCGTAATTTGGCACGCGCATAAAAAAAAATTTATCTCGCTAAAAATTAATTATCCGCCGAATGCTTCTGTTTCAAAAGTTCTAAAAAGTTTTAAATAAAACGCTTGTCTTGGTGTCGTCCAGCTACTACGATCGAAGATCTTGTCAGAAACATTGCACGAAGGAAAAATAATGCTCATATTTTATTTACCTCAAAATCCAATTTTTACCACTTATGGTCCCATCACGTGTCTTTGCATAATTGAAACAAACGTAATAGGATTTGCTCGATATTCAAAAAGCTATATATATCCTTCGCATTACAGGTAGCCGAAATACACAATCGCATATCTGCAAATACATTTACGTAATGTTCGGTTGCTTTAAGGGAATATCCAGGACTGTCTGTTCAGATAAATGTACGTTTAATATATTCTCTTTCTATGTAATGCGATTATTTATGTTATTACGCTGCTTCCAATATTCCGTATCATTTCACATGCCATATTTCATATGCCTGCACTATATTACAAAATTAGACCTTCTCAGATGGGATTAGAACTTTGGTTACACATTAAAATGTAAATGTTTGAGGAAAAAGGTCGGAAACTCGTTCTTATTCACTCGCACCGGACACACGACGATGTACGAACTTGGTAGGACACATGTGGCAAAATTTTAAAAAAATTTTTGGAGATCTGTAAATTTATAAATACCTTTATACGAGATTATTGATACAATTGTACATTTACATAAGCTATCGGCATGTGTTCCGGGATCAAATTATGGAGATAATGCGCGAACCGTGGCGATAGAAAAGGAGATCTTGTTAAATATTGAATTAAGAAAAGAAGAAAAACATATCGCAGCCAAAAATATAATTCCCATCTCTCTGTTCCGTATTATTGTTATACAATTATTGATAAGCGGCGGTAGAATATATAATTCTGTTGATGCATATTATTCTCGAATATCTTCGTATAATGCGTTTGTAAATTTGTAAGTTACAAGAATGATGAGTAGTTATTTGTACAGATCGACTATAAACCAAATATCACCGCTTAATCGCGGATCACACACAGTCCAGTGTTTATGTCATCAAGGATCTTCTTGTAAATAACGTATCCTTATAATCGTTAATTAATATTATCGTCAATCGTGAATGATTAGCTATGATAATACGTTTCACCGAGTATTGGTTTAAAAAACCAACTCTGCGATCGTTTGTAAAATTGTGTTCACTTACCTCTTGCCGTGAGAGCATAAATTACGCGAAAAATATATATTAAACGCATGTTCGATGTCGCTATAATAAAATCACAGTCTGATGACAGACTCGGTCGCGCCTACGATTTTAATGGTGATTTATACTGTTTACTACAACGTAAATGTTAAATACAACCAAATAGAACAAGGCTTCTGTATGCATGGTGATACGTCTTATCGTATCTTTTTATTCGTCAACATCCCTCCACGGTCCATTGCAAATCGCTTTTCTTTTACCGCACGCGTGTTCCGATCGATTCAATCGCGTCGCTTTGCGTTCAAATCACGATTCGCTCTATTCATCGATATACATGCCGGGTGCCATTGATTCCTCTGGAAATTTTAATACTTTCTTTCGTTTATGTAAAGTCGATTTTACTGCGGCGGAAATTCAATTGATCATCAATCTCTTTTTTTATATCTCTTTGATATTGAATATTAAATCTTTGCAAAGTTTCAAATTAGACTTCTATTAAAGTACAATTCGATTGGAATTAAGTTATATCAACAAAATTTTCGTATTTTTATCAAGATTTGTAACCATCTATATAGAGAGAATTGTGAAGAAAATTTATCAAATTTTTGCTGTGAAAAGATCAATTTCTTTATCAAAGAATCTATACGATAAAGCTCTCTTGAGTGATAAATCTCGGCGTTTCTATATATCGCATATGTTTCTACAGAATATACCATTTATAACTGAATAACTTCAAGCTTTTTGAACAAGATATATACAAAGTATAATTTTCCTCTTTAAAACAGGTACGAAAATGTGTTCACAACGTGAGATTTACCTTTTTTCTAGAGTAGAATGGAGGTAAATAAGGGAAAAACTGCACTTTTACAGTTTCATTGTTCTTGAAAGAATTACATTCAAAAATATAATTCAATCCTGAAAATGTGAAATATTTTGCAGCAATGTGAGGAGAACGGGCGAAGCGTATCATCACTGGAGAAACATAGATTGACTTTTTGAAATTGGATAAAAATTAAATAAATGGAATGACGGGACATGAAAATCTCTTTTACATCAATATCCAATTATCATGTAATACATTCGCTCAGCATTCAAACGCAGATGTATTTACAAAGTTTTATTATTGTCATCGTGAATATACAATATAATATGCCACTGAAACGCACAGTTTATGAAAAATAAAATCTGATTTAATTTGGCCGATATTAATAGAATACTGCCAACATCGTTCTGCCAATCTTGTAAAAGGTTTTGCTCTCGTAATCACGGTATCGATTTAAACCTTTTCATTAATTAAAATATATTGCACGGCTCAATTTCGTGACTAACGTGACTATTTTAATTATTCGATATTTAAAATAATTTGTTAGTACTGTGGCCTAAATTATTAATTTAATAAATTAATATTTCCTATGCTTCCTTGAAACCGCGAGGCCCGAGAGGCATTCCTATATAAAATGTATAAAAATGCTTCTTTCTCTTTTTCTTTCCTTCTTTTTCTCTCTTTATATATAGATATATATACATATATGTACGTATATATGTGTATATATATATAATATAATACATATAAAGCGTAAGAAAATAATTTTGGAACTAATTTAAGCATCGCGAAACGTCCGACCGACGACGATTACGGATTATACACCTGTTCGAAACTAGCCGTATAACTAGCCACCTAACGTATGCATAAACTTGTATGAACGTATCTGTGTAATAACTTACACTAGGAGTGTAAAGTGATTTTTCACCAATTTTTATATTTGAAACGTCGCTCTGTGAACTGTTGCTCGGTGAATTGAATAGTTGTAATGAACACTACTGTATACATACGATACCTAATAGTACCGCGAATCGCGATCTCAAGCGTTTAAGAACTGTAAAACATTAAACCGTAATAAGAATCGAATAATCTTTAGAGTATGTGTATAGATTTAACCGAACATTTATATAAAAAAAACTCCAGACGATCGTTTCCTTAAATTATACACGATAATATATAGCAATCGATCATTTGTAACATATTCACGCAGGTTCCCATCGAAAACAAATAATCGGAGAATGTGTGCAAAAAGTACAGATAACAATAAAATTTCTTTAAATAAAATGCATTAAGCTTGTGCAAGATACTCAGTTCCACATTGAAGCAATGAGCACGAATCACATATTTTTACAATGAAAATGCACGTTTTTATTATGATGTTTCTTTCATATTCCAACCATTTCTTTGATACACATTGTTGTACACAAAGTACTAAAATAATAACAATGCATTTAAAAGAAATTTGAACGGATTGATGAAAGTTACATTAGAAGTGTTAATTTTGTAATAAATTTTAGATTTATGTAAGATTAAAAGGATTACATTTGCCTTTATTGTTAACGTGTAACGTCCAATAAAATTCTGTTATATATGCAAAGCATTACATTTACTTCTCATCGTCCCATTATTCGATATTTCTTTTATAACAGTGGTAAAAAATAAATTGCATATAAATATCTTTTACAATAGCATAAAGAATATTTTTTATAACTATACAAAAATATTTAAATTGTAATTTGATATGGATATTATATTTCTGAGGTTATTTTAAAATTGTAATTATAAGTTGTACCTAATCTCAATAGTTTTGAGCTATTATTTTATTACCCGCTTTGTTTAAAGCAGATAGGCATTAATTAATTAAAATTTTAGTTGACTAAAATAATCTATTAATCAATAATCGAAATTAATCAATTGTCATATGTGTAATCGTGACTAGTTTAATCGATTAAAGATATTAATTTGATAAATCAGTTTTATTCGTGTATGAGAACGCGTGAACTTTTTTTTACCTTTTTTTCTGTAAAATACTTATGAAGACAATAATATGTCCCGGCACCGCCACCGGTGCGGCCGTTGGCCCAAGATCTCGACGGAAACGGCTTCTTTGACTGATGGTGAAACTTTGAACATTTTCTTTTTGCTCTCACAATCGAGAAATAACCATAAAATGTTAATGTGATATGTGTGAACTTAGTTCTTAGCCTAGTTCTTAACAACACTGATTAATCAATGATTGAATTAGTGACTGACTACCAATTTTTACAATTAAATTAATCGATTTTTATTTCACTAAATTAATCGACTAAATTAATTACAATTTGATAAATCGTGATTATATACAACGATTAAGTATTAATTGATTAATGATTAATTAAATTTGCTTCAATTCATTCCGCATTAATTTATTAATAATTAATATCATTAAATCGGCTAAATTAGATTACATATATAATTAATTAATTTTGATTATTGATTAATGGATTACTTCAGTCAATTAAAATTTTAATCGATTAATAGATAAAATTACACTTAAATTAAATCGTATACAAAATCCAATTTATAAAATTATCAATTGTTTTTGATTAATAAATTCTATAATAATCAAGTATTTATTCCAAGGATACAAGTCCCATATCAAATGCAAAAGACAAAAGAGACGTTGCGCGAAACATACGTAGATTTTATCTTCATCTAGTAAACAGAGACTGTGAGCGACGTTCGCAGTTTCATATCCGAATCATTGCGCTGGAAGGATGTGCCGCGTATCGAGTATTTCAGTGTCACAGAATTCTGACGCATAGAAATTCTCACGTCGATGGAAAACGTATTGCGTGTTACTTGTACACCTTTTCTCACAGGAATCCACGGAGCAAGACCGATATCACAATACCGAAATCCCCCGAGGTACAATGCATAAAGTTCAATTTAGTAGCTTAACTCGCGCGCGCGAAGTAAGACATATACTCTTGCTTATTCTAGAACGTGTGCTCTCCAACAAAAAGTGAGCATTGCAATATTCTCTCTCTCTCTCTCTCTCTCTCTCTCCCTTTTTCTCGCGGTAGCAAATTCCCAAAACGAGATGTGTACTGTGCTACAATTAAGCGTGCAATGAGCCGTACTTCATGACGATTGCACGTAATTTTCTAGTTCTGATACTAATTAACTCTCTGTGGAGCTATTTGCTAGTTGCATTGATATGATATCCATATGTACTTCGTATGTTAAATATAAAATATAAGTACTTTATGCAAATAACATTACGGTATATTTTGCATGGTACGCTTTAGTATCGTCTAATGCGATATATGTTCAATTTACGTCATACGTTGTTAAATAATAATCAATAATAATTTTTGATAACTAATGTAAAGTTTGACACTGCAAACAACGAACACAAAACATGTTGATTAAAAACATATAACTCGAAATAATCTTACATAACAAAAAAGTTTATAAGGAAATGATACTTATCGAGATAAAAGATTTAGATGTAACGAGATAATGAAAATCACATTCTTTATTTTTAAATAGTCAAAAGGATGACGTTTTATTATAATTTTAACAAGTCACATCATAATGTCATAATCTGAAAATATTTACAAATTCTCGATCTCCAATATATAGATTACAGGCCATATAGAGTACATGTCAAAAGAACTTTTAAACTTTGTATCTTATAATAGATAATAGAATCGATAACCGGTCGTCAATCTCTCTTTTTTTTCTCTCTCTCTTTCTCTCTCTTTTTCTTTTTAGTTGGTATAAAGCTTTTAATAAAATTACGCGAATATATGTACATTTTATCTCAGTCCAATATTCACTCATTAAAAAATATTACTGTCACATGTTACGTGTTAGACGTTTATCTCGTTCAAATAATCCTATTAGATCCAATGGATCTTCGTATGATTTACATCAAGCTTTTCTAGTTCTCAATGTTCTAAAATGCTCGAACAAAAATACAACAATTCACATGTCGTAATGTAATGCATATACTCGATACTACAAGAATAAACCGTAATGAGAGAACTGTAAATTGCTCGATGCTACAAGAATAACGCGTGTCATTGCATATTTGTTTCAAAGTTGTGCAACACTAAAATACAGCATCCGATTCTGACAAAAAAACGTGATAAGACTATAATTGTAAGTGTATATAAATCTTCTTGAATCTTCGAGTTAATAATGTCGTTCTATTTGTTCATACACAGATAAGGTAAACTTGTCACGTGATATCAGATGAGTCTGATTTTGCAAAAGAGATATTACTTAACAGGCAGTTACATTTCATCTCAATTTCAATTAACATCAATCCATTTATTGGCATGCCATTTTGAAATCAATTCGCGAAATGTGCAGAGTTCTGAAACGTGAAATACAATTCTAAATCGTGCCGCGTTAAGTGTACATATAGTTGAAGTTTCTTCAACTTAAACAGATGTAAATATATTAAAGATATTTACGAAACTTATTTTGCGAAAGAGTGAAAATGACGATAGTGGAAGATAAAAGTTTGAGCGAAACACTCGCAAAAAAGGATTCGACAAAAATAACGAAATCAGAACCGGACGATGTCCGACCGCTCAAATTAAAGGTGTATAAAAAAAGATGGCTAATGCTGGCCATCTACATGTTTTACGCTGGATCAAACTCTTCTCAATGGATAGAATACTCGATTATAACTAACATAGTTACCAGGTATCACATTTTCCTCAAAATACAAACAGTATTTTTTAACGTAAATACATCAAATGCTTTTCTTGTATATTTTTCAGGTATTATGGAGTGTCTTCGTTAATGGTTGACTGGACCTCGATGTCGTTCATGGCATTTTACGCGGCGTTTATATTCCCAGCGTCGTATGTGACAGACAGGTGCGGCCTGCGATGGACCACCATCATAGGCACCGGCTTAAATTGTCTGGGTGCCTGGATAAAAACCTTTTCCATTCAACCCGACAGGTTTCACGTCGCTTTCATCGGTCATTCGGTAGTCGCGCTCGCCCAGGTTACATATACATATCTTAATTTACTCCATTAATCTTCTTAAAAAAATCTTGACCGTCACGACTTAATTCTTTTCCTCTTCTTTTCTTTTTTTATATCCTTATCCCATTATCACTCTATAATTCTCTGCCACGTACAGAAGATAGTAATTACTTTATTTCATATTAGACTATGGTCCTGCCGTTACCAGGACGCATAGCCGCGCAATGGTTTCCTGCTACCGAACTCTCGACCGCCACGTCTTTGGGTATTTTCGGCAATCAATTAGGAGTATCGTTGGGTTTTCTCTTAGGGCCCGTAATAGTGAAAAACCACAAGAACCTGGATGACATTGGCAAAGATTTGTCACGTTTATGCTGGATCGTTGCAGTCGTCGCCACGATTGCATTTGCTCTAGTCCTTATACGTGAGTTCGTAATCTATTACAAATACAGCAAGTAGCAATAGTGTATTTGCCTATCATATAAGTATTTAACTCTTATCAACTGTGATGTAAAACAGATCTCAGCGTGATGTAAAAAATATTTTTCTCGCTTCTTTAAATCTTCCACGTATGAAAGAATTCCATATTCTTTAACTTAATAAAATAATAAATAATCAAAATTAAATTCGTATTGCGCATATTAATATAAAATTTTTTGTTTACGCGTTGCTGTGTTAACTTTGGCAAATGAGATTTGAGTGTCTCTTTTAAACGATCATTATTGATATCCGTTAAGCCGAAATAATCCTTTCTAGAGATTAATTGAAGGAAGCTATCCGTCAATATAGTTATCAAATTTTCAACGTAACTAAATTTTCCAATACAGGCGATAATCCACTTTAATCTCGGTCTCTTTATCCAGGTTTTATTTTTATTTATCTTACCCAACCGCAAGAGGATAAACCGTAATTAATTAAAGATCGCTCGCGTTCCAGAAAAGATTATCTCGTTTTAATCTTCTCAATGTGCTTCCGCGTCAGTATTTCAGGACGAACCGAAACTGCCGCCGAGCGAGACAAGGGCGCTGCAAAAAATTAATCGGACGAAGAAAAGAGAGGAATTCGTGGCGCCGATTAAAAGGCTCTGCAAAAATAAAAACTTTATCATGCTCTGTAATTCCTACGGTTTCAATGTCGGCGTGCTGAATGCCGTTTCTACATTACTCAATCAGATATTCCTCGCACACTTCGAAGTAAGCCAGTGAATCTCGATGCAATCAGATCAAACATAAAAAGAAAGAAATTCAAGCAAATATTTATGAATTTACGTCAACATCTAAAGATATTTTCGTACATATTTTGTACATATGTATCTAAATTTAAGACATACATATATACTCCGCATGTGTTTTAGAACGGAGAAGAAGATGCAGGCAGAATTGGCTTAGCTATAATTTTGACCGGTATGGCCGGTTCTGTTAGTTTTGGTATGATCCTTGACAGAACACATAAGTTCAAGTAAGAAAGACATTTACAATTGTGTTAGAAGTCCAATTTAACAAAAAATGTACCTTGCATTTATTATAAATCATAACCTAGAAACGTTGACCAATAATAATATATGTTTCCAGACAAACTGCCGTGACTGTATATTTTCTTACTTTTTGTGGTCAAATACTATTTGCGGTGTCCATTTGCTTTGGCATAAAATGGATGGTATATGTGTCGGCGATTTTCTTAGGGTAACGTATCGATCGACATTTATATTTATAAGCGCATATTGAAAAGTTACAATAAAAAATTGATTGTTTACGTGTAGATAACAAGTTTATCTTTGAACAATTCAGTGAAATGTACTTGCTACTCTTATTATTTCATTATTTAAGTTCTGTTTTCAATGCACATTTTGCAAACAAATTTGGACTTTTATTATATTTTATTTAATGTTAGTTATTCGGTCTTATGTAATATAATTTGGAATAACATACATATTATAACATAACATATTATATCTGTGGTATCATTCGTTTCAGATACTTCATGTCAGGATATCTAGCGTTGGGATATGACTTGTGCACCGAATTTACCTATCCAGAATCGGAGAATATACCCGCGGGATTTCTCAATATAACGACCAGCATGTACGGCATTGTACTCATTATAATATTTGGATTGTTACTAAACGCGTACGGCGATATTCCGGTGCACATCGGTTTATGTTTGGTTTTACTGCTCGGATTCATCTTGACCGCCGTAACGAAAGACGAGCAAAGACGACAAGATGCGAGGAAGAAGGCTCAGTATCAAGAACACGCGAGAATTGAGAAAAATGTCGACGACGTTCCAGAAACTAATCAACTAACTTATAATATTAATCAGTAGACACAAATGATATCAGATCTTTCAATACTGATAAACTTTCAGTCATATGTAATTTTATTCATATATTTTGTATATTTCAATAAATTTCAAAAAAGAATTAATCTCACATTGCGCACAGAAATGTAAATTACGCGTCGCTTTTATGGGAACGCAGAACCATAAGTATATTAAAAATTTTTTTTACGAAAGAAACTCTTACCAATAAGTAATATGGCATAGTTTGATATTGCCTCTACCATAAAATGAAACGCGATTACTCCGACAAGATTAACTTTACAGTATAGCAGTAAAAAGGATTTAACACTACATAATACCGCTAAAAAAGTGAACAATGAGAATCTTGCGTAAATTAAAATTAAAACATGATAATTTTTCTTCTTGGAAATTATAAATAATCATCAATTTGTCTTAACTTCTGCTTAATTGTACTTAATATTCTGATATAATTTCGTTATACGCGTTAGATTACGCTTAATGAATTCAAAATAATAAACATTGACAGAAGCCTATCGACTTCAATATTTTATGCGACAAGCTTCTTGTTTAATTTTTTTATGTAAACATACATTTTTAAAAACAACATAAATCATATAGTGAAAAATGAGAAATGCGAATAAAACGCAGATATAAATTAACAAACGGTGGCACACGGACATGTTCCAATAGAATTTAAAATACATTTTTAAGCAATTTAAATATGAATAAATCCACATTTAAATATAGGTAAACATAAACGGTCATAAAATACTGTATAAATTTCTCATGTTTTTACGCAACGTGTAATATAAAATTTGTAATATTAAAACGTGTAATATATAAAATTTGAAGCTTATCGATAATTGTTGATCGCAAAAGAATAAATATTACATTTATTATATAATATTTTCCCGCTGCAAATATAATCGCAAAGCAATTTTTCCTCGAACTTTTCTCTATCAAAGTCTTCTCTTCCTTCCTCTCCCCCCCTCCCCCCAAATGTTCCTATGTCTAACACAAATATCTAACGCAAATTTTAATTTCGCGGATACTAAAAATTTTTCATCTTCATGTGAGATTGCCTTCAAATATTCAACTCGTCGAAAAATAAACATAGGCACGCAAAAATTTCGCCATATCGATTCCGCCACGCGCGCATCGATGAATCGGAAAAGCCACTTCGGTGTGCCTACGCGGAACCTTTATCGACGGGGAAGCGGGACAACCTCAGCGTTGTTTTTAGATATAACACAAAGCCCCATGAAAATGAACGCCGCATAATACGCTGCATTTGACGCGTGACATGACGAACGCGTCTACCACTTGTTACTCAACCAGAATACTTGATATACTCAATCAGAGAACAAAAGTTCTCTCGACGCGCGGGGGCTATTATATCGCATGCTTTCGATCAACCCGACACTCGTGTCGTCTGTCTGCGACAGCGTTGTTATCGCGATTTCGCGAGTCTCGCACGATAGCGGCACCACCGCGCGCGCTCGTCTTTTCTATTTATCTTTCTTATCGCGCAAACACGTACATAAGTTGGACGTCAGAATTTTTCAGACAGAAATTATTTCTATTGTTTCCCTTTTTCTTATTTGTCAGTAAACATTTGCACGCGGACGTACGCTAGCAGAAACGTTATGCACGAACATTTCTATACTCCTCAAGTTGCTACGTGCCATGGCTTCATGCTGTGTAAATTTTCGTATACTTTTACATTATTATTAAGCCAAGATCCAGTCTGGATTGTAAATAGCGTTTTTCTCTTTAGAAAAAATGATCGATTCGAGTTGCATATATCGAAAAATGTATCTCTCATTGAAATTTAATTGAGATTATATCTGATTAAGATTATATTTAATTAAGATTATATCTTCTATATCAATTGTTTGAGATAAACGACATTTGTAAATGGAGAAAGATAGAGATTTAATGTAAGACAAGTTCAACAAGATGAAAACTTTGACAAGTAGCAAGTGTCATGAGCAAATATCGCGGGGTCGTGATGCGGGGTCGTGATGCGCGATCGACGACACGCGACGGTCGGCAAGTTCTAAGCGCGGACAACTCGGAATCCTAATTAACGTCGTCACTCAACTTCACTGTCAATCGGACGATTAATTCGCGCGCCACGTTTCTGGATCGCCCCCGGGCGAATTTATGTAGGCGAGCGAGCAACGTCCGCCGATCTTGCAAATTCATAAGGTATGCATTACAGTTGCGCGCGATCTTAAATTCTGGACACGTCCTTAATTCACGCAAGCCATTACAACACCCGCTACTACAATGGATACGTTATTCTCGCTCTCGCTTAAAATTCACCCAATGATGAAAAACATCGATCCGGTTCATAAATACCAAGGGACACATATGCATACACCGTACACGTTGTTATTATTATTATTATTATTTTCATTAATTTTTATTCTTAAAATATAGCTTATTCATAAATCGATAAAAACTAATTTTCTAATATAATTAGCGCTCTTCCTAATTTTGGATCTACACCTTGAACTCGAGAAGTATGTAGATGCGCGGGAGAGAAGTACGATAATTTATCCTGCATATATTATATTACATAAACACGAATCTCCCGGAAAACTTACTGCTGCTGCTGCTGCTGCTGCTGCTGCTGCTTCTACCGCGTGAATTCGAGCGCGGCGTTTATCAGCATCCAAATCACTAATTTGCTACGCGGTGAGAAACGTATCCGCGTAGAATATATTCTATCACGATGGTAAAACGTTACGCCGTATTATCTGTTTACCAATGTTATACCGAGAGCGCTGCGGGAACTCAGATATGAAAATTGGACAGTTATGCGGAGAACACGAACGCGCCGAGGAACACGCTCGTTCATATTTGATTCGTCTTACGCCACAATTTTTATATTGTTCCGTTTTCCCCGAGCGGAAACGAAACGGTGTAACTGGACCGTGTATTCGACGTAAAATTGACGTATATCCAAAATATAACGGCCAGACATCACTTACGTCGCCGCATATACATACATTCTTAACACGTAATACGGGTAACATCGTATTACGAAAC
>NW_020225678.1:347649-351957 GCF_003070985.1 Temnothorax curvispinosus
TACATACATTCTTAACACGTAATACGGGTAACATCGTATTACGAAACGGCGGCGAAACGAAAAAACGAAATCGTTTTCGTCTTCACCTCGTTTCGTATTCACGGAGCTTAGGCGCCCGCGATCTCGCGATACATCGGTGTTTTCGCATATAAAGACGGAATCGGCGACTCGGCAAAGGCTAGTCCGAAGTTTTCCGGTGCGCGTTTAGCAGCGGTATTAACGTCGGCAAAAATGAGGGAGACGGTAAAACAGCGTTCCATTTACCGCGTTTTAAACGGCAAAATATTCACATGCATTTTATTTGAGGAAATTATCGGTCTCGTTAACAGCGGATCTGGCATGCCGAGGAACCTCGTGAACAATATGATCGCCAGATAATTATGATAATGCAATACAATGGATAGTGCGCAAGTGCTTTTGCCAAAAGTTCTGATCTTCTGTCGGCGAAACGGCATCCGAGATAGATAATTGCTTTATGTCGTGAATAAAACGTTCAGAAACTGCAACGACGGGATTTTATTATTGATCTGAGTATCTCAATGAGCAAAAATTCACGATAAAATGTTCTACATTCTTAAGAGCGCCTAAATTTATATCAATTCCGTTAAAGCTAAAATGTTTTAAAATTTTATATAATTAAAAACATTATAATTATTTCAATGTTTTATTTTCGTTTATTTTAAAAAGCGCGGAGTGTAAATATTCTAGCTAAATAAAGAGCGACAGGAGCAAAAAGTATATCTTTCGATATCCTCGAAATAACCACCAAGCATCGGATCGCGTTACTCGGACCATTCGACCGCGTGTCGCGTCTACCGCTTTTATTTAAATCGATTCTGTATTTTTTTTTGCAGCTCATCCTCGTCCTCCTTTATATCGGACTGGCGGTGACGTCAGATTTATCGGGGTACAAGCCCAGGGGCTGGCGTCCTAATGGCCGGCGTTTTAATCCCAACAACAATCGATTGCCCGCGTATTACGGTGCTCGTGGATTACAAAGCTACGAACCCCCGGATACCGCAACTACCTATCGCGACCCGTTATTCACCACGACTACGACAACGCGGCCACAAACTACCAGCACCGTAAGAACCACGACAACACCTCGCAGCAGGGAACCCACGACGGCGCCGAACGAACAGCCCGAGGACGATTTCGAGACGAATCCGGCACTGGCGATCGCGAATTCTTTCGCGTTTAATCGACCTGTATACGTCTACAATACCTTCCCGTTTCTACCGGCTCAGTTTATCGCGTAGCAACGCGAAATAAAAAATATCCGCATCGCGATATTGGAATGAGTAACGGAAGTGAGCGTTTAATTATTGAGGAAAGAAAACTTCGTATTTGTATAACTTTGGAGATCGAAACATCAAATCTATTTTGTCTTTTATAAACAACATTTTTGTATTAAATCTCTTACAAATGTCCAAAAGATGTTGTTATTTGTTATGGACAAATCCACAAAAATAAAAAAATCTTTTTTATCCCCAACTCTAGAGAAATAATATCTATTTAAGGGTTAATATAAATTATTCAATGTTCTAAGATAAAACTAATAGCTTGATCGCTGATCAATCATCTTTATTTCTTGTTCCTAATGCTTATGCATTCCGTTCTCTTTTCCTTTATTTTATATAAATTTTGTAAAATAAGTGCTTTTTTAAAAAGAACTATAAGTGAAAATAGCACGTAAAGAAGAAAAGATTACTACAATAAGAATCCCCCTCATGATAAGTTATAGCAATAAACAAAGTATATAAAAAAAGTTTTTTGTAGTAAAACGTATAATCCATGTAATTTATCTTTGATGGAAATCTTAGAAGTTATCATTAATAAGAGTTCTATTAAAACGGGAAAGAAGGAGATAAATCAGTAAATATTATCAGTAAATGACGTCAAGAAATTATACATTAAACGAGATTTCAGTAGAGATAACATAATCTGTAAAACACTGAAAATTTATTAGTAAAAGTATTATTAAAAAGCGGCTGAGTATAGCTTCAACAAAATTTTCTAGTAAAATAATTACAATTAGTGCTAATATATAATTGATTGTTAAATCTCATATCACTTATACACATATTTATACGCCATAATGTTTTCGAAATCTCTAAACAATTTTTTAATGGGCTCTCGCAACTTCTAAATCTTGATGAAGCCCGGACAATTATTGATATGCTCTAGAAAAGTATTATAAAAACAAGATGTATATGAAATAAATATAAAAAAGACTATACTTTAGAAAATAAAAATGTAAACAATCGATGCAGTATAATATTATAATTATATACTTTATTACCGAGTATCAATGAGTTAATATCTGCGAAGGGTGATGAAAAGTAATGTCAGTTTTTGTTTTCTAAAGAGAGACATGATTTTTTTGTTTTAAACATCGTTTATATTTAATGAGTTAAAGATACCATTATACATATTTAATACAACTGTTCAATTCTGAACACAAGAATTCTCTGAAGCGAAAGTTACTTGTCAATATTTCTAGCATAGTAAAGAGCTTCTCAAAAGCAAGACAAAATTCAACGATACAATTCAATGCGAGACGAATTAATTTATAATTTTATAATTTACACCTATCTTGCGTCATCGAAACCGCTGTTAAACATTTCCCGACGATTTTCGAAAACAGACGCAGAGCGTGTAAACTTACTCTGAAAAAGTAAGAAATTTCGAACTGCGGCGAACTGTTTTAATAGAAGACCATCTTGTAAAATTTCACGATTTTTAAGAATCGGGATCCTTGTAATCTCGACGTGCCCAATATTCGCTGCGCACACAAATCGATTGATGCAGGTTGAAGCGGTGAGATCCGACGCGATTGAATGCATAGGAGATTCACCCGGAGATTCACTTCCTTCATACTTTTTTCCAATTTTTTTACTCGCGCTCGCGGAACGAAACGTAACGTGCTAACGTATACGTTCTAAAACGCGCGCCGGAAACTGCGTAATCGTCGCAACTTGAACTACCGGTTGCGCAAACTTCCGACTCGTTCGAACAAATTTTAGGATGAGAAACGATATGAAACTGGAAGCATAACGCAAGCGGAAAATAACGAAGAACATTTTAATATACGATTTGTGATGTTTAATATTATTTAGAATATTTACATTTAAATTTCTCAAACGTTCATCATATTATGTACAATAAAATGCGTTAATTCACTGGATCATATAGTACTAGTCTAATTTGTTAATTTACCTTTTGGATCGGTAATAATCAACGCGTACGTAGTATCAGAATATTATAATTCCTTTTTCATATTTTTCTTCTTGTTAACACATCTTTATATTATTATTTATTATTTTAAAATATCTAAAAGTAGTCCCAAATAAGATATCTTAAAAAAATCTTAAGTCTTAAAACAATTTCCTATAAAGACATCATAAATCGGGATGTAGGACATCTTAAGGCTATTGTTCACTCATCACTACTATTTCAGATTATGACGTCAGAAGCAAAAAAATATACAATAAAAATTCTTGCTAAATATATTAAAATGGGAATTGTTATTTTAATAAAACAACAATCAATAGTTCTGTTAATTAATAAATATATCTGGAAATTAATTATGCATAAAAAAGAAATAAGCTATGCTCACAGATAATGATAACTGTCAAATTAAAAATATATAGAAATAAATATGATTTAATTACTCCTCAAAACAGAAAGATAATTTTTGGTATATTTTACAAATCGGTTATATCGATCGTAAGTGTTGCGCTTTATTAAAACATATTTTTAATTTAATATATTTAGCAAGAACTTTTATTGTATACATATATTCTCGCGTCTGACAATCTGAGACAATAGTGGTGAGTCAACAGGAACCTTAAAAACATCTTAAAGATCTCTTTCTGACAATTTTGTAAAACGCTTTAATATAATTCTTTAAGTAATTCTTTTTTTGGGGAACGCCACGATGTGTACAGTTACCGATTATTTGAAAACCGGTTTTTTTAATTTTTTCAATTTTTCGGGAAATAATTGATTAAATTTCAAAGAATTATACATGAAGTAAGTGTAGAATTTCCTGGGAAGTGCTATAAAGTATATAATTTTTCGTTACCGATTTATTTAGAAACTGGTATTAGAAGTTTGACGAATTTTTCGGGAAATAATTGATCGAATTTTAAATAATTGTATATAAAACGGGTAGAATTTTCCGGGAAGTGCTATAAACTGTATAGTTTTTTGTTACCGATTTTTTTGGGAATCGGTTACGAAATTTTCCAGGGAAGGGGAGAGAGAGAGAGAGAGAGAGAGAGAGAGAGAGAGAGAGAGAGAGAG
>NW_020225678.1:351967-363612 GCF_003070985.1 Temnothorax curvispinosus
AGAGAGAGAGAGAGAGAGAGAGAGAGAGAGAGAGAGAGAGAGAGAGACTATTTGCGTGTCTTATTACATATGTCCTCCGGGGCGAAGCCCGGGTAACCAGCTAGTATATATATATATATAAGGAAAAGAAATAATAAACAACCAGTTCTCTCTTCATATTTCACCTTGCATTTTTTTACCATTTAAGGTATACCATATATCAATAATATACCATATATATCTTTCCACATATATGTTTTTAAACATTAAATGTTAACTAATTAAAATTAATACTTAATCTACTAACTAGTAAAAAAATTCAAGGCGAAAAGAAAGAACTGAGCTGCGTTCTGAACTTCAACGTGAATAACTCTAAGCTATAATTTACGTCACGTACACTATAGCATTAGAGTTACCTAGGTGTGCCTAGGCATAATTCCTGAACGCACTCCTTACTCATTATGTCATTATTTTTCTCGTCAGACATTTTAATATTCCGATGAACCGCGCGCACATTGATTATTGACCCAACAGGTATCCAAATCAGGCTGGTCAGACTACTACTATAACTACTATCGGCAAAGTACATTTCATATACTGCTGTCGGTAAAGTAATTAGGAACATAGTGCATTAATGAACTCGCTGGGTTATAGTAGTCTGACCTATCAAGCCTGATTTATCTGCTGGAACAATAATCAATGCGCGCGTGGTACAACGAAATATTAAAATGTATAATGAGAAAAATAATGTTCTTTCTTTTCGGCTTTCGCTTTTCTTTACCAGTTAGATTAAGCAATTTTATCATTTAACATTCAATGTTTAAAAATATATATGTATATATGTATATTCCATATTATATTTTTGGTATCATTTGTTTCAGATTCTTCATGTCGGGATATCTGGCGTTGGGATTTGACTTGAGCATCGAATTTACATACCCAGAATCGGAAAATATAACCGCAGGATTTCTCAATATAATGACCAGCATTTACGGCATTATACTCATTATAATATTTGGATTATTACTGAACGCGTACGGTGATATTCCAGTGCACATCGGCTTGTGCACGGTTTTACTGTTCGGTTTCATCTTGACCGCCGCAACGAAAGACGAGCAAAGACGACAAGATGCGAGAAAGAAGGCTCAGTATCAAGAACTCGCGAGAATTTAGAAAAATGTCGACGGCGTTGCAGAAACTAATCAATTAATCAATTAATTAATTAATCAATTAATCAATTAACTTATAACATTAATCAGTAAACACAAATAATATCAAATCTTTCAATACTGATAAATTTTCAAACACATGTAACCTTATTCACTTTCTGACTTTTCATCAATGTTAGTTTCTAAGTCATACATTAATTCCAATAAATGTCTAAAAAGAGAATTAATCTCATATTGTGCACAGATGTAAATTACGATTTTACAGGAACATAAAACCGTGAGTAATTAAATAAAATATAAAAAAAAAGTTTCATTATAAAAATATTTACATAATTTTCAATAAATCTTTGACTTTTTTCTTTACATGCACATTTTTTAGCATTTATATGTATTTACATAAAATATTAAATAACATGTATAATTTAAAGAAATTAGAAGTTAAATTTACGTTTTGCGTTTAAAGTTTTGAACCATACGCAGCTAAAGAAACGATTTTGCACGATTATAGATTATTCATTGTCTACATAGACATCGAACACATCGTTTACGTTGTCTACGTATATAGAAAATTGCTCAATACTACAAGAATAAAATGAATAACGCGTGCCATCGCATACTTGTTTTAAAGTGGTGCAATTAAAATACGCAGCATTCAAATCTGACAAAAAACATGATAAAACTAAAACTGTAAGCATGTATGATCTTCTTAAATCTTCGAGCTAATAATGTCATTCTATTTGTTCATGTACAGATAAGGTAAACATGTCGCGTGATATTAGATCAGCCTGACACTGCAACGAAGATGTTACTTGACACACCATTTTCAAATCAATTCGCGAGAAATGTGAAGAATTTTGAAACGTGAAATACGATTCTAAATTGTGCCGCGTTATTCAAAATTTGATAAGAAAGTTTTTCACAGTGTAATTAACATTTTAAGAGTGTACAATTTGATGTAATACTACGAATTTCGAAATTAAATATCTTGGCGTTTATTGAAAATATAATTTAAGAAAAGTGTATAAGATTGGAGTTTCTTTAACTTAAACAGATATACATATATTAAAGATACTTATAAAATTTATTTTGCAAAAGAGTGAAAATGACGATAGTGGAAGATCAAAGTTTGAGCGAAACACTCGCGACAAAAGATTCGACAAAAATAACGAAATCGGAACTAGACGACGTTGGACCGCTAAAATTGAAGGTGTATAAAAGAAGATGGCTAATGCTGGCCATCTTCATGTATTATACTGGATCGAACTCTGCTCAGTGGATAGAATACTCGATTATAACTAATATAGTTACTAGGTATCACATTTTCCTTAAAATACGAACAGTATATATTTTTGAACGTAAAAACATTAATATTTTTTTTATATTATTTATATTATTTATATTGTATATTCTTTAGGTATTATGGAGTGTCTTCGTTAATGGTTGACTGGACTTCGATGTCGTTCATGGCATTTTACGCGACGTTTATACTCCCAGCGTTGTATGTGACAGACAGGTACGGTCTGCGATGGAACACCATCATAGGCACTGGCTTAAATTGTCTAGGTGCCTGGATAAAAACCCTTTCCGTTCAACCTGACAGGTTTTATGTCGCTTTCATCGGTCATTCGGTAGTCGCGCTAGCTCAGGTTACATACATCTCTTAATTTACTCTATTAATATTTTTCAGAAATCTTGACTGCTACACCTCCTCTTTTCTTTTTCATATTGTTGTCCCATTATTATCTCCCTCTATATTCTCTGCCATGCACACTTAAAGAATAATTATTTTATTTCATATTAGACTATGGTCCTGCAGTTACCAGGACGGATAGCCGCGCAATGGTTTCCTGCTACCGAACTCTCGACTGCCACGTCTTTAGGTGTTTTCGGCAATCAATTGGGAATAGCATTGGGTTTTCTCTTAGGGCCTATAATAGTGAAAAACCACGAGAGCCTGGATGACATCGGCAACGATTTGTCACGTTTATGCTGGATCGTTGCAATCGTCAATTCGATTATATTTGTTCTGGCACTAATATGTGAGTTCGTAATCTATTATAAATAAAGTAATAAATAATAGTATATTTGCCAATCATATAAGTATTTAATTCTTATCTACTGTGACATGTAAAACAAATTTGAGCTTGATGTAAAAAATATTTTTCTAGTTTTTTTTTATGATCTTCCACGTATAAAAAGTCATTCATTAACTTAATAAAATGATAAATAACCAAAATTAAATTTGAATTGCGCATACTAATATAAAATTTATATCTTTGTTTGCGCGTTGTTACGTTAACTTTAGTAAATGAAATTTGAGTGTCTCTTTTAAACGATCATTATTGATATCCGTTAAGCCGAAATAATCCTTTATAGATATTAATTAAAAAGGAAGTTATCTTTCAATATAGCTATCAAATTTTCAACTTTTTCCAAAACCGCCGATAATCCACTTTATTCTCGTTCTCTTTATTTGGGTTTGTTTTTAACCAAACGCAAAAGGATAAAGTTAATTAATTAACCATCGCTTGCGTCCCAGAAAAGATTATCTCGTTTTAATCATCTCAATGTGCTTTCGCGTCAGTCTTTCAGAATGAACCAAAACTGCCGCCGAGCGAGACGCGGGCGTTGCAAAAAATGAATCGGACAAAGAAAAGAGAGCAATTCATGGCGCCGATTAAAAGGCTCTGCAAAAACAAAAACTTTATCATGCTTTGTAATTCCTATGGTTTAAACGTTGGCGTGCTGAGTACCGTTTCTACATTACTCAATCAGATATTCCTCGTACATTTCGAAGTAAGTGTATTTCGATGCAGCAGATCATAAAAAAAGAGATATTCGAACAAAAATTTATGAATTTACGTCGACAACATCTAGAAAAATTTTTTCATATTCTGTCTAAAGTCAAGACATACATATAACTGCGCATGTGTTTCAGAACGGAGAAGAAGATGCAGGCAGAATTGGCTTAGCTATAATTACAGCCGGTATGGCCGGTTCTGTTAGTTTCGGTATCATCCTTGATAGGACACATAAGTTCAAGTAAGAAAGACATTTGCAATTGTGTTAGAAGTCCAATTTAAATGTATCTTGTATTTATTATAAATTATGAGATAGAAACTTTGACTAATAATTAATATTTTCAGAGAAACTGCCGTGGCTGTATATTTTCTTACATTATGTGGTCAAATATTATTCGCGGTATCCATTTGCGTTGGCATAAAATGGATGGTATATGTGTCAGCAATTTTTCTAGGGTAACATATCGACATTTGTATCAAGAAACACGGTAATGTCTCGCGCCAAGTACGCACGGAGTGAGACCGCACCGTGATATATATTTATACGCGAATATTAATTGGAAAGTTAAAATAAAAAATTGATTTTGTAAAACATGTGGATAACATGATTTTCATTTAAAATTCAATCCGAGAATGGGGTGACGACTCCGCCCCGGCAATTTTGACATTTCAATTTTTGCATTTTTGTCGTTTCCACTCTGTACCAGTTGAACAAAGCGACGATAGACCAAAAATGTCCGTATAAATTTTATAGCCAAGGGTTCACTCTTTACAACGGTATACCACATTTTACTAAAATTATTTGTTTTGTTGTTAAAAATCGGCACCGAAAAAATAGTGACGACTTTACCCCGGTCTCCCCTATCTATTATATTTATATGGTATCATTCATTTCAGATTCTTCATGTCGGGATATCTGGCTTTGGGATATGACTTGTGCACCGAATTTACGTATCCAGAATCAGAGAATATACCCGCGGGATTTCTCAATGTAATGACCTGCATATACGGCATTATACTCATTATAATATTTGGATTATTACTGAACGCGTACGGTGATATTCCAGTGCACATCGGCTTGTGCACGGTTTTACTGTTCGGTTTTATTTTGACCGTCATAACGAAAGACGAGCAACGACGACAAGATGCGAGGAAGAAAGTTCAGTATCAAGAACTCTCAAAAATTAAGAAAAATGTCGACGGCGTTCCAGAAACTAATCAATTAACTTATAATATTAATTAGTAGATACAAATAATATCAAATCTTTTAATACTGATGAATTTTCGAACACATGTAATTTTATTCACATTCTAATTTTTCATGAATATTAGTTTCTGAGCCAGAGTGGACTCATTTTTTGTAACATTTGGCCGTATCATTGCTTCATATGGCCAAAAGACAACAACAAGGAGAAATATTCCTTCTGCTGCCAGCATACTTTTCTAATATGTATGAAACTATTTATCTTTATTAAGATACAACTTTAGATATAAGTATGGTTTTATTTTTATTATCTAACAGTGAGTTTTATTGCCTAGGAAAAAAAAATTTACTTTAAATTCTTTTAAGTTAAAAGATTCATTATATTATTTTAATGTATTTGCAATAAGTACAGTTCAATAACTTTGAAACGTATTCGCGGGTTCTCATTATGATTCTATTAATATTTTTATAGTTAAATAACTATTAATTTTTATTTATTGTATTTCTCTGTATACGTGTACAAGTGTAGCCCTAAGTATATTAGCACACCAAATTAATAAATAATGCAAAACGAGTCCGAGATGAAATATCTGTCAATTCTTTATAGCTTATCCATTTTAAGATAACGGATTCATAAAGTTCTGCATTTATTTTTAATACAATTATAAAGATACGTAAATATATATCTCATAAAATTTTCACAGATCCGTTATCTCATTAATACTTTTTGTCACTCACCGATCGACAGTAGACAGTTGTCAACCACGTTGTAGTTACGATGATTCTGTAATATACAAACATAAGAGTCAAATTAAAACGGCGTTCAAAATAATCAATAATTTATAAGATTCTTTTTGTATGCATACAGAATTTCTTAATGGCTTTTTATTAAATATCTATTAAATATTTATTAAATTATAAATTTTTTCGAAAAGGTTCTGCATAAGAATAAATTTTTATAAAACTTTAGATAAATTTTTTTCTCTAATTATTATTTTTAAATAATTAAAACAAAACGGCTAATTTTACGCAAGTATAAAGCAATAGCTTACCGCAAAGTTGTTCCACCGGCGTCCGATACGTCTCGAGGCTTCCTTATATCCTCAGGTTCTTTCATCTAAACCCCTTCTTTTACATCACACAACAGAGTATATGTCTACAAGACTGATCTGTAACATATAAAAATATTTAAATAAAAATAATGTCTAAAATAAATATCCTATTATCCTAATTTTAATATAATTTGTACTATAAATTTTAATTATTCAGAAATATTTAGAAATATTTTATATATATTTATTAATATTAATCACAAATCATAAATATACAATAATTTATTAAATATTAAAAAAAATCTTCAAATTTAAGCCAAAATATTTTAAACAATAAATAAGTAAAATAAGTAAGTCTGTTTCTTCTTTTTCGAAGAAGTTCCTGAAATGGTGCAATAAGTTAGAGTGAGACAAGTATATTTTGTTTCACTCTAACTTATTGCACTAGTGCACCAGTTCAGGAAGTTCTTCGAAAAATAACAAACGGAGTGGAATACGACCGTATGAGATGTAATATACAATCAAATTACGGAAAAGCCGTTAAAATATTTCATTATTATTACACAATGCATTAGACATTTAATACACAATTACGTACAGTGATCTGAAAACGACATGCTGCGCAAATAAATAATTATTTTCATTTTTTAACAATTAATAAATAGATTAATAAAATGCTCACCTCATCTGTTACACCTGGCCGTCTCTTCGACTCCTTCTTTTTTCTTCTTTCTCCGTATTTCTTCGTGACACTTACATCTGTGTTTCCTAAAACAAACAAAATATTGATTACAATTAATCGATTACAAACAATCACTAGAATACAATGATCGTACGGCAATGATCGTACGGCTCTGCCATACTTTCCATCGATACTCTCGATGGAAATTAATCACACGCGTACATACTTAAAATCATATTGCGACAGCGGAGAAATAAGAGAAAAAATTATAGCACGTTCGATCTCAGCGATATTTCACAAATAAAAATCACACAACGAAATGTATCAACAAAACGCGGCGTCGCTAGATTGATTCGCGCGATAGATCTTCGGCCGAACAAAAGACTTTAGAAATACGCGTTCAAACGGATTATCAATTAATATCTGAACGTCGAATCTATACTTATCTCGCGACAAGTACTGCAACAAATATTATAAATACTAAATACAAAGTTAATTTACATGTTATACTCACCAGTTAAATAAGTCGCGACGGCTACTCATTTCCGGAGCCGATCTGATCCGATCCGTCTCGTGTCTGTCCGCCGCGGGCGCCGCGATCTGGAAATGAAAGGGGAACGTAATCAACATGGCGGAGGCGCTTCGTCTTCCGCGCGTGGTTAACGTCTCGCACCCTGCACGGCGCGGTGGTGTCACTATACGCGTCCCGCTCTTAACTTCGCGATTATACATTTCTCACACTTCGAATGGGAAATATATACTATATGCATGCCTTTTATTACAATTATTATTTTGCCTCCCAACGAATCGCGCGGCGTATGAATATTCTTGACAGATATTCGCGATTTCGCGACTGACCGCACGACGCGACGCGCTTTCGGCCGAACAAGTACTGCGAATATGTATTTTCAAGAACTATCAATACCGAAGCCGGGAGCGCCAAATGTATATATACGCGATAGATGGTACAGTAAATGACGAACGCAAGGTTAATATATCTTATTTTTACCAGTTAAACGAGTCGCGACGCCACTCGTCCCGGAGCCGAGCCGTCCCGTGTCCGGACTGTCTGAAAACGAAGAGAGCAGACTGCGGCGTAATGAACATGGCGCGGATGAGGCGCTTTCGTGCTTCGTCTCCCGCGCGCGCGGTCAACTTCACGCAACAAGATCGCCAAAGCACATTAACATATGGCGTAGCGATATACGACGGTCGTCGTCCCCGACCTGAAAGATCAGGATACGCCAATAAGCTTGTGCGTTACTTTTACATCCACGACTACGACTGTCATATGTGCTTTGGCCCTTAACTTTAACGCGATTATGAATTTCGAGCGCGCTATATTAGCGCTTTTGCGTTATTCTTGTTTTTTTTTTATCTAATGAGTGATAAAGATAGAATAATGCAACCCCGAACGCACCCTTCGCACAACAAATAGCGTTCGCTCACTGTTTAAACCGATAACCGATCAGAATCTGTTGCAAAGCAGATGAATGGAATGGCCTCTCTCAGGTTTCTCTCTGATTGCGTAGATGCATCCTGTTTCACCCCGCATGACTCGAATTGGTATATCGCTATTGGTAAAGTAATTACATCATCAACCACTGTCGATAAACTAAAGAGACTGCACCGACCAGATATATTTTGTCGGTATAGTGCTCTGTGAGTGCTGCGACCATAGCGTGTTACCCGTTGAAAATATTCATAGCATGGCTACGTAGTTCAAGAAATGCAGGCACGACCGGCGCGTCAGGCGTCTCTCTTATAACATATGATAACCACGTGTATTCGGTGTATTGTGTTCATCTCTTGTGTCTCCATAAACATATTCATTAATTCGGTCAATTTTATTTATAATCACGCAGGCGGCAACACACGACAAAAAGAGCAATAAAGAGAGAGAGAGGTAAGGTAAGGTATTTATCAAAGAAACATACATGAGGAAAAGGAGAAGAAGCATGTGATATAGGTTAACCCTCAGAAGGCCGACACCGGATAACTTCTGACCCATAGTAAAGTTTCTCTTGTATGTGTTGCAAGACAATTTTATATGAGAATGTTACTCATTTATTGGTTTTTCTTT
This sequence comes from Temnothorax curvispinosus, assembly GCF_003070985.1. NCBI lineage: Eukaryota > Metazoa > Arthropoda > Insecta > Hymenoptera > Formicidae > Temnothorax > Temnothorax curvispinosus. Next base: position 360,938 of record NW_020225678.1, read on the forward strand.
TTGTTTAAAGCTCAAGACTTAAGACTCCTTGAGCCGTATAGTCTAAACGGAGTCAAGGCATGGGTCACCAGTCTCACTCAAGTCAGGAGCATAAATATATGTATATGACTAGATACAGCTTTCTCTATCTTTTCATTTGTGATAAGGAGTCGTATGACCTGCGTCATATTGAGAATTTAGATTCTAGCATCTCTGAACTCTGGGACAAAAGTATTTACACGTGGCGTGAATCACCGGTAAGTTATCGTTTCTGTATCATAAGATAACTTAATATTTTTAATAATTTCTGCAGTTTTAAACAGCTATAAAGCTAAATATATAATACATACAGCACACATACACATATTACACTTATACTTTGTAGTAAAGTATTTTATAATAAAGAAAATATTTTGTCATAAAAAATTGTTGAAATTGATATTGTTAATATGTGTATGTGTGCTGTATGTATATTTGGCTTTATAGGTATTTAAAACTGCAGGAATTATTGCAATATAAAAAATACTAAGTTATCTTACGATACAGAGAGACGATAATTTACCAGTGATTTATCGCTACATATAAGTACTAATTGTTCCTGTGTTTAGAAGTGCTAGTGTCTAATTCTCAATATGGTGATGCCCATATGACCTCACTTTCTGTTTTGATACGGTATCCAGTTAATATAGATCAGTAGATCACGAGTGACCCGGTGTCTGCCTTCCGAGGGTCAATTTCTCTGAACATAGCTATATATTTCTTCTAAATTTGACAGATCAAAATGGACAGCATGGCAGAGGTGCACGAGATCGACAAGAAGAAACGAAAGAAGAAGCGTTCTCGCATGCAGATGGCGAAGAAATTTCATCGTCAGAGGAACCTTGGTAATGGCCTGGACCAGGACACCTATCAGTACATGATTCGTATTCTCGAGTTAATACGTAACGATTTGTCTTCGTCCGAGGAGAAGACGATGCTTGTGCAAAACGTCTATCAGGAGATAGCTGGTCGCGAGGTCGAATGTGCCTGTAACCAAGTTGGATCTCTCGTCATAGATTCTCTGCTCAAGTACGCCAACTTGGAGGCCATTCAGAAGCTGATCCAGGCATTTGAATCCTCTTTAAGGCGATTCAGCAGCGACAGATTCGCCAGCCACATTTTGCAGAAGTTAATAATAGTCTGTGCTGACAGAGGCAACAGAGTCCCTGCGTCAAACGCGAAGAATGCCGATGGCGATAAGACGATAAAATCAGAAAATATTGTTGACGCTGTCATAGAAGTTAAGCCATCCGAAGTGCAGACCTATAACGATATTGTTCTGAAGCTGAGCAGATACGTTTTTAATAATAGCGAAGAGTTTGTGTTTGACGCTTATGCTAATCATGTGTTGCGAACAGTCGTAGAATGTCTGGGGGGATTAATCGAGGATCCCAACGAAATTAAGAATAAGAAGTCTGCCATGCCGGATCTTACGAAAAGACGTCCCGTGATACAGGACTATAAGGATTTGCTGATACAAAGTTGTGACCGATTACAGAAATGGCCGCAATTCCGTCAGTTTGGACGGGAACAAATGACTTCCGGTCTAGTACAATGTATCTTGTACTCGTTGAAAGATATTGATTCAGGTTTAGTGAAGACCATCATCAAGAAGATTATAACCGAATGTTTTGAAGTGAAAGAAGACGAGAAGCTGCCAAGTATATTTAATTCGGAATGTTCTATCAGAATACTGGAAGCTTGTCTGATGGTAGCCAGACCAAAACTCTTTAAGAAGATATATAACACCTTTTTCGCTGGAAATTTAGAATACTTATGTTCGACGCAAAGTACCAATTTTAGCGTGCAAAAGTTATTAGATTATTGTGTCACTAAGGAAGTCTTTGAAGAAATGTTTGACAAAGTAACAGAACATTTTCCAAAAATTCTCAAGCAAGGTTTTACCGGGATATTAGTCAGCACTGGAAATGCGTGCTTGAGATTGCAGGCGAAACAAGGTCCATTTGTCAATGCAATCGTTGAGCTACTAAAGTGTGACGCATCCGTAAAGAATCAAACACAGCTTGTACGATGTATAATGACTTTAAAGAAACCATCTCAACTGAACGTTGAGCCGAATAGTTCACCTGCACCTTTCCACTTGCACGGAAGTCTGATAATACAGGCCATATTAATGTTTAACAAACCCATCAAAGCTGTGAACTCCTTACTAGAGATGAATAACGAAGAGTTACTGCGGTTGTTTGGCGACCCGAAGGGCAGTCGAGTCCTGGATGCTTTCATGGACAGCAAATACATCGGCGAGAAGAGCAGGGAGAAATTATGTAAAAAGCTGCACGGCACTTGGGTAGAATTAGCCAAAGGTACGCACGGATCCAGATGCGTGGATAAAATGTGGGCATGGGCGCGCATGAATCAAAAAATGCTCATCATGGAGGAATTGGCCGCGGCTGGACAATCTTTAGGATCTACGAAATCAGGCAAGATCATTTCCGCGAAGCTAAATGTTCCCTTGTTCGCGAGAGATAAGAAGGAGTGGTCGCAATGGCAAAAGAAAGAGGAAAAGATTAAAGTAATGTTTTCAGATATTATTGAAAAAACTCCTGAGAAAAAATGAGAATCTGTAAAATATAATAATCTTGTATTACAGTACGAGAAAATCTACTATATATATGTATATTGTATGTTATATATAT
>NW_020225678.1:363622-372880 GCF_003070985.1 Temnothorax curvispinosus
TATATATATATATATATATATATATATATATATATATATATATATATATGTACGCGTGTGCGTGTTATATAAATGACAAAATATATTTTTTATTGAAATATCAAACACTAATTAGGTCTTTTATACTGAGAAATAATTATAAGCCTATTTGAATCCAATTTATCTAATTAAATTTTTCCATGCAATACAGTAAAAGAGACTGCTGGTATTGTTTCTTACATTCTGACATAGAATAATCATATATTTCGTTAATTTATAAATACACTTTATAGGATCCATCATACATCCCCGCAACGCAATGTGCCTAGGAAAAATTACAATAATTCGTAGTCTAGATTTGAGCAAAGTTCCCTAATGCGTATGACCGATAAAATCCGCTTCGTCTTCCCGTGTTGACTAGACTTAAATATACGTGATAATCATATCCTGAGATGCGTGCGCGCGCAAAGTAAAGGATTTCGAGAGACTCTCAAGTTACATTTATACAATCGTTACAATCGTTAAACCTATCAATTGACTAGGATAAAATCGATGCGGTTCGTTCTCTCGTCGTGTACGAAACATCGAGATGAGCGTAGGCATGTAATAAAATCAAATCACTCGGTGTGTATTGTAGCTATGTTTGTTGTGTGCATGTATATATCAACTTCATCTTGCGATATATATTATTTTTACGACGATATTCCGTAGTGTAATATCGAGATATAGTAAAAAGTTTACATCGATGTGAGAGAACACATATTACTCGATCGTTTGAAGAGGAGAAAAAGAGAAATTAATTCGTGCAGTGTCATAATTTCATGCATCGTAGATTCAACCGATATCAAGGACAGTAAAAGTTTTGCGTTCCGTTAAATAGCTTCGAATAATCGAAGGAAGAAGTGCATTTTCTAAGTCGCGTCCAAATAAAGTCTCCTAACTGGACGAGAGCGCGTTTTTCAGCTCAGCTTCGTGTATATTGAAGAATTTTTAACTTGTTAACGGCGAAATGAAGAAACGTCTACACTATTAGGAGAGTTATTTTCGTAAACGCTACATTTATCGCTAATATCAATTCAGAACAACGCGAAACGCACATCTGCGATTCATTGATCGGATTCACGGTTATCTATTTTACTCTTTCAATTGCAGAAATCGTTTAAGACACGCATTATTTCTATTGTTTGGTTTAAGCCTAGATAATAAATGCATTGGAAATCTGCGATTCTCGGTGGAGGAGAGAAAGGAGAAACGGCTCTGGCACGACGCTGACAAACATTTACGACAATATTTATGCATATCTCGCCGGCGTTATTTATCCGGAAAACGCAAACGCTCGTATGATCAATTACGCTACTTGTGAAATCAGTTATTCATTTTGTGTCATTAATCGATAAAATCTTAAAACGGGTTTATCAAATCCGACGTTTCATTCAAAGCGTGTAATCGAAGAAGTTTTTTCGCTTCTCGCTATCGCATTTTTGGCTATTTTTTATCATTATTTGACAGTACAAAATAAAATCTCTCTTAAAATCATTTAAATTGTTAAAATGTTAAGTTTTAAACTATCGAATTGCACTCGAGCAACATAGTTTCCCAAAGATGCTCTAATCCTTCAGCCGTTCTTTTAAACTTTCATGTACTATTTGAGTAGGTAACGTTATTTTAATATAATCGAAAGATTAATAACGTATCAAATCGATCGATTATTTAAATATTCGAGTTTTCTAATTGATTAAATAATCGTGAATTTTATTTGTCATTGCATATGTTCAACTGATCGAAATGTCGGAATTAGAGACCTATACAACGAATAAACTGATCGTGGAACCAGTATTTTTCGATACCAGTTCGATCGTGACAGTGAGACATTCTCGACAAGTGTACAATCAATTTTTTCGTAGATATGTTGGATTAGAGAAATTCTTATCTCTCGTTCTTACTCGTCCACGTATCCAAATATGTTACAAAAGAAATCTCCGATCAGTTTCATGAAAAGAAAAGGGCAGTACGACAAATACAGTACGCAGAAGATGTATGATCGGTAAAAACACTGTAGACGATGAATGAATTAAAAAAAATGGGCGCAGGAATTCATCTTGTGAACATATGAATACCTATTTATCAAAATTAAGTATTGACTCTCACCTTTTTTCCGTCCTTTTTTCATCTTAATTCTCACGGAGAGAGCGGACGGGACAAAACAAACATCCAACAACTTCGAGTCAATCCCCGATTTCGAGGATCAGGTATTCGACTTCACAGGAACAAGTTCCTCTCGGTTCATTTCAATTCATACATTCATTTACAGAGGAGAGTCTTTGTGGGGATACGGCGCGATCAGCGTGACTCGTAGTCGATCGATCTGGTGGATCGCTGGCTGTTCCTAATACCGCGACGTCACTTCCCCTTCGCGACCCCGGCGGCGGGCGGTACCGGCGCGGCGTCGACCTCGTTGACATTCGTCGAGAGATTCGCGGCAGCGATCCTCGGCGGGCTGCGCGACGCCGATCTTCGCGGCTCGCGCGGCGGCAGATTGTTGCACGTCGTATGATGACCGGCCTCCCAGTCGCGATGCTGGCAGAAGGAGCCGCAGTACCGGGCGATCCCGCATCCACCGCAGGTCTCCAGGGCGGGCCTGCCGCAATTCCAACAGCTCTGAAAAAGAGATGAGGATTCGTGCGCTCTTAGCTCTCGGCCAATTTCTATTTAAATATTTAAGCGCTAACTCGGAAAACAACGAAGTCCAAGAAAAGATACAACGTACCAACGTACAAAATATTAAGACGTGATACGAATTGTATAGTGTCATGAGAGAGATGAAATTTGATAGCTGAAAAAAAATGGAATTAAAAAATCTGATTATTTAGTATATACTATGATAACGATAATTAGACAATCCTATAAAGCTACGCTTATTTTCTAGAACTTTAATACAAAAATAGATTTTTTTCTACTTGAAAGATATATTGTAAATACCTAAACATGTAGTCTGCATTTTAAGATTTTTGCAAACGGTTACACTTACGGATCCCATCATGCTCGTGAGGTGGATGTCTTTTTCATCTTCAGTGGTCGACGGCGCCGAATTCGGCGTCGTCGTCGGTGTCGTAACGTTTCTGGCGCCGGTCTCGACCGCGCTCGAATTTCCGTGAACTCTCAGGAAAGGGCCCTGGCGGAGGCTACCCGGATTTCTTTGGGACAGAGGAAGATCCAGTAATCGGTGGACCCTCAAACGTTCGTTCGCCCTCGATTCCGCAACCGCAACCGCTACGGCGCGTTGCACCTCCGCCACCGCGGCCCTTTTCACTTCTAACACAGCTTCCTCTGGAAAATTCAGTGAAATCAATTTTCGATTAACATCATTACTGTTTAATACCGCCTTATTTATTACATTTTCATCATTAGATAATGATCTTTCTAATATCGTCTATAAAAACTAATAATTTTATTAAAGTACTTAAGCGGTTTGTTAGCACAACTTCTCGATATGATAAAGTTAAAGATTTTCACGAAGCGCGAAGATACCTACCGGCTCGTCGTTTGACCTCGGCTACCCTGTCCTCGGTCACCCTGATCGTCTGCGCGACAATCTCGCCGGACAATCGCTTCAGACTACCATCTCGATCGCCGGTGGACGACTCGACTTGCACACCGTTGGTCGACGAGGGATTATTGCCGTTACTGCTGCCGTTATTGCTGCAACCATTCTGCGCTGCAACCACACCTGGCGGAGGCGCCGCGGCCGCCGGGCTGGAACATCCCCGTCGCTGGAGGATCGCCAATGCCCTCTTCGTCTTTTCGACCATGCCGAGGATGCAGTTGAGCATCACGTGGATATTCTTCCACTCGTCGTCGAGGCTGCCACCGTTCTGCGTTTGCAAGCTGTGGCCCATTGACTGTTGTGGCTGCTGAGTCAGATGATGCGGCGCGGAGAACGCGTTTATCTGATTAATCTGCACGAGACTAGGCGGCATCGGGCTCGGCCCGTGACCGTGGCCGTGCGCGTGACCTTGAATCGATCCGCCCGAGGAGTGCAACGGATGGTACCAGCAATAGGACGGATCCGTCGGCTGCTGCTGTTGCTGCTGTTGCTGCTGCTGCTGCTGCTGTTGATGGTGATGGCTCCAAGGATTAACAGACCTCTTGCCGTATACCGGCATATCGTCCAGAAGAACACCGTTCTCGTAGTATCTAGAAGCGCATTAAGATTCGCTAACATTAGCAAGAAGAAAATTAAAGCATGTAAGAACGACAAGGTGTGTTAACCCTGACAGAATTAACGCTTCAATTATTAGCCTACGCTAATCGACAGTATTAGAAAGATTTAAAGGACGACGTACTTTACGACATCTTTTAATCATCGGAACACGAATATTCTTTAACTTATTGCTCAGCCCGTTGCATTGTCCGTTATACAGAACGCTTTTACTTTTGCACGGCGAATTGTTTGGGCGTACTGCAGTTCGTACGGGGGTTTGCCTGCGAATTAAAGACGACTGTCTACGTGTACACCCACGCTCGTCGACACGTGTGCGATCCGGTGTGTATTAGCAGGATGCCAATAGGCACTCGAGGCAAGTTCGTCGGTACTCGTGGGCGAAGAGGTGCGCGCGGGGACGCGGTGGGGTGTTCGGGAAAGGTGGTGCCCCGATGATATATGGAAACGTCACTGGCAGACATATCGAGAGGAGGCCAGGGTGGTATTGCCAGGACGCGTTTTGTCGCCTTCGTATTCGCTTCGTGGCGCCCCTTTCTCTCCTACTCCGTCTACGTACTGCATATCATCCTGACCAGAAATCCCGGCTGTCCGGCCGTTGATTTCATCAACGCCTCGCTCCGCAACGGAGGCTGGCAACGAGTGCGCATTAAGAAATCTCGATCGAAATTACTCTTCTTCTTCTATTCGTACTCGTAACGACTTACAATTCAATAAATATTAATATCTTGATATGTTAAACAGAAAATGCAATCTAAATGTTAAAGAATTAGACTTTAAAATACTTGAAAATCTGGTATACTCTATATCTGTACCTTAGAGGTAAAGAATCGTATCTCTTTTACTATAAATTCAGACAAAAATAGAGTTAAATAGGGAAATATTTTTTTAGATATAAAATAACAGTAGCAATTTAATTTATTGAGTTTTTAATAAAATAATTTAACTGACACGTTTAATAATACAACTGCCAATAACGCTGTACCTGACCTGAAAAACTGGAGATACGATTCTTTACCTTCAAGGTACAGATATATAAATTGCGAACTTTTATTCGGAACTGCTGAGATTTCATCTTAGCATTTTGGGACACTTTCGCGTGAACTATAATCAATATTAGTGCAGTGGAATCAGGGTCGCATTAATGGATGTTCGATTGCGATAAATATCGGCCGAGGTATTCAGGCCGGCGGCCAAGATTTTTCCGAAATTAGGTACAGCATTTGTGGTTTGGCAAACGTATTACACGCGCGGCCGCAGCTGCATGGCGTTTATTATCGCGTGAATTACCGTTATGGACAAGCGAAGATTCCACGCGATCTTGCTGCATGAGGAGCACAATTTCCGTGATAATTTGCGCACCTCCTAACTCGTAAATATTTTCCTTCGTTGATCGTGTGGAGAGAAAATTATCGTGTTTGCCTCTTTAATGTACATAGATATTATAATTATAATTATTTTTATATTCTAATAAATAAGTAACTAGTTACGAATTATAGGGTAGATTTTTCAAACACAGATTCGTAAGACGGAGAACTAGGAGGATAAAATAATTAATTATAATTCCAATTCGAGGCCAATACGAACCTGGGATACGGATATATATATGTGCAATAAACTATTTGTTTTTTCTTTCAAACAGTTCTGTTTCCAAAAACCGCTAGTTTATCGCATGTACATTCGTACTGTCGACTCGTATATTGGCGCCTCAAAATTAATTAAAATTAATTAACGAGCCAACCAAATTGAATCCGTTCATTCCCTCCGTCTGAAATAATTAATTGGCACAGCCAAATAGCGATCTGTCTAACGGTTGAGAACCATCGGTGTGCATCTGCGAGTACAAGGCGATGCGTGTTCACACTCACGGGGTGTCGGAGGCACGGCGTTTCGGTGCATGAGCAGCGCCAGGATAATGGTGCAACGCGCCCGCGGCGTTACTGCCCACCGCGTGCTGAATGGCGCCGACGCCGGGATTAGAATTCGAGCGCATGGCGTAATGAGCGGAGCACTGATTACCGCCGCCGATCCCGTTCGCACCCCCGTGCTCGCCGAAGACCTCGACGGACTCGCCGGACGGTACCAGCCCTACGGCCTCGAGAACGGCGGACTCGTTGGATCGTAGGAACTGCACGCAGCTCTGCGAACACACAAAAGGATCGTGCTCTCGTTAACCCTTTCGTTATTTTCTGTCACATACATGGATATATACCTATTTTCCTTTTCTTGTAATACGCAAACGTGTATTTTTCTTTATCAATAAGATCACTCGGAGTGATCTCATTGGGTTCTCATTAATTCTTCTTCAGATGGAACCGAGTAAGATTAAGATTTTACTGTAATAATCATGATAAATAAGACACTCCGGTTTATCTCCCATCTTATAAAATGTCAGTATAAATGTTTTGAAGTCATAAAAGTGATGTGTAATACTGTTTGCATAAATTTTAGAAACCGTAGACCCATTTATTTATAAACGAAAAGTTTCCAAATACATTAGAAAGAAGAAAGTGTGTTGAGTTTTTCTCCTGAATCAGGTCGCGCATGGACTGGAGACCGATTGGTCCCGCCCGATCACATCGGTTTCGACTTTTAATATTCGTTTCACTGCTTTCTTTATCGCCGTTCCCGCCACTCGCGACCACCCAGTCGAAGTTCTTCTCGTCGAGCCCCTTATTCCGTCGTGCCCTCTCTTGCCCCAATACCGAAGTCGGCATGGCAGGGTGGGATTTATCGCTTCTAATTCAATATCGGTACCTTTCCCAACCTCCTCCTCCCTCGCCCCTCACCCTCACCCCTTTTTCCCGCCCTTACTTGCGAGCTCTTTCGTTTTCACGACTCGCAATTAACGATCATCGATCGGCGGACCAGGTAGATGACCACTCGCGCTGTACATGTGCGAAAATATTCGCAACCGTTTCCCCGGAGACCCAGCTTCTGCTTGAAAAGTGACGAATCTTAAGAGATATTTTATTATGTTTTATCAATGTTGACTTTCTTTCTCTATTTATTTATAGTATTCCAATGTGTTATTGTTCTCAAGTTTTAATCGTATTTCTTTATCGTTCTTTATTCGATCTCAGTTTTAAATGTATAATTAACTTACTTGGCTGATGAAAACTCGGTGTAGTTAAAATGTTCCATTTTTATATTTAAATTAATACACGAATTTAATTTCTGACAACTACTTTTTGGTCGTTTATTAGCCCTTAATCATTTTACAGTATTTGATACATGCGAACATGTAATTCTTCATTTACTTTATTAAGAGATATTTTCAAACAGATAAAATAATTAAATAGAACAAGTTCTTTTTTGAATACACAACCAACATATTAAATGCCCCAACATAGTATAACATGAAATGCTGGCAATCTCTTCATCCCCCTATTTCAATTTAAAATGCTTATAATTTTATATTCCTTACCAACCACGTCAATAAAAATGCCAACAAAAAATCTATCATTTTGACTACTCATAAAAAGATTTCTGATTATTCTGATTATAATATCAACCATTTATCGCAAATATGTATTATACCTATTATAAAATGCAAATCTAATAGATACGAGCTCCTAATTGTTTCAATAATTTTTAAGAAACAAAATGTCGCAAGAAGTCTCGATTTACATGTATATGACGCCGAGTAATACGCGTCGGGGAAGATGTCGCGAAGGGAAAACCGGAAAACCAACGCCGTGCGCCTGCGACTTTCGATCCTCACGTGCGCCTTCGTTGCGCCAGCAGAAATGTAAATGCTCGCTATTAATTTGCAATTCGTTACCCCACCGAGAGCGCTCTGTCGCCCGACGCGACGCGACGCGTCTCACTCTTTCCGTTTCGCGCTCGCCTTCGAGACGGGCAACAGCTGCGGGCAGTAGCGTAAGCGAGAGAAGACTCCCATTAATCCTCTCTGCAGGCTCGAATTTCGCGGCGTCGGAAATTAAAGGATGTGTATCAATTGATCGCTACAATGAGCTTCTTTGCACTAAAGGCTCGTGTTACAGCGCGAGCATGAAATTATTCGATCCCAATAATGTTCTACGAAAAAAAATCGATTCGAAGTTTTGTACGCTTGATCTCATCTCGAAAATTGTCATTTATAGATATTTGCGAAAACTTCTATTTAACTATTATCACACAATCTTATTATTCCAACGTTTTAAAATTGCGCGATCGCGTAATATTTCCATAATTACGTTATTTTATTTGTAGATCTTTTTTTTGTATCTTAAAAAATATTCCAAGCTTTCCTGTCGTGTCTGTTCATGAGTGTACGGCGCAAGCAAGTTGAAGAAATACTTTTTCGCGAATACTCTTAATTTAAATGCGCCACAGATTTGTACAACCACGGTGGAAACGCATATAAAAGCGTTAATGCATTTTCTCTAACGTTAATTCCCCGTAAATTTGCGTAAACGTTTCCGCCCGATATAAAATACGATGTAGGAGCTACTTATCTTTCTTTTTTTTTTTTTTAGCAGATAAATAATTGCAAGCAACCGGATTCAAACCAGCCGATGCGTACATGGATGGCCAAAGTATATCGGATTAAAATCGTACATCCACGGATTCAGCGCGAGAAATTGTATGCAAGGGATAATTTTAAGGACGAGATTATATACATTACAGACGAACAGTTCCGAGCTCCCTTATAATTCTCTGAAATGCAGCGTTATTTAATCGGTTCTTCCCACAAGCGATTCTTTCCACCAAAGCCTAAATTATTTCGTATAAAAAAAATTGGATTTTGTAATAATTTATCGCCGCGCAACTCTTCTCTCGAATCTTTTAATTCGCCGCGCAGAAAAATGTTAAAATTGATAAGACAAGGATCAACGAAGTCACACGTATGTATTTTTTCTCTTTTCACATTATCGAGAATAATAAATGTAATGTGACACGTATCACGCGTGATTATCAAATTCCGTGTATCTCATGTGTATCGCAACGGGTTCATCACGCTGAATGAGGAGATTCGAGAAGAAGGGCAAAAATCGGTATAGCGCTTTTTTCCGCCGGCCCGCCCGCCCGTCTCTCTCTCTCTCTCTCTCTCTCTC
>NW_020225678.1:372980-391251 GCF_003070985.1 Temnothorax curvispinosus
CTCTCTCTCTCTCTCTCTCTCTCTCTCTCTCTCTCTCTCTCTCCCTCCCTCCCCCCCCCATCTCGTTACATACCCGAGTCGTTCATCCATCAACAGACTGGCATGCTCCCACCGACGATCGGAAAGTAGCCTGGGAAATTAAAACAACCTGCCAGCCGGTCAGCCTTGCCTCTGTTGATTTTACCGTGTCCTCCCGCGCTACCGCGTCGCGTTCGTTATACGGAGTGTCCCCCGGACCTGACACGCAATTTCTCACGCAGATTCCGGGATGTATTTAAAATCGATTTTTCTCGCCGCCTGCCGCCGCCGCCTGTAATTCTTGCATTATACAATCGTTGAACGATATTTGACGATACAGTTCCCGATTGATGAAATGAAAATATCGCTGCTAGCTATAATTTCAAAGTTATATATGTAACGTTTCGTATAATTCTTGAATCGTCGTTGTAATATAATTGTTTCACAATTGAAAGCTAAAAGTTGGCGCGCCGCACAAAGAAATAAAGCGGCGGATGCACTGCCGTGTGGTCGCTGGTTTGGAAAATGAATTTTATAATCTGGGAAACTGACATCTGACGTACCAGCCGCTTTAGAGCTTGGTTTAAAATTTAACTAATGAATAATTAATCATTACTTTATTACGAGATACGAACGAAGTTTGAATCGCAAGCGCTACGTTATCCCGGTTCTACATTGGTTGTATCGTAGCATATATAAATCGTATATAAGAAATTGACCAATCACAGTTGATTATTCTCCTCAAATTCGACTGTAATTGATCAATTTCTTATGAATTATGTTATTACGATACGACCAATGTAGAACCGGTCTTACGTGACATTTCGAAATAACATTATTTCAATCTACAGTGATTTTTATGAAAAAAATTAAAAATTTAACGTAAATGAACGTATCGCCGAAATTTACAAAGTTTTAATCGAATATCTAAATTCCTTTATTGAAATTAATCAACTTATTCTGAGGAGAAAAAACACTGTAAAATTTATATTTAAACAACATTCGCCATTAATATTCACGATAATTTATTCCGCAGGCTTTGAAGAAAAGGAAGGAGAGCTATTTTTCTTCTCCTTCAAGAATATAGAGGAAGCAAGGAAATAAAAGTACATCCCTTTGCATGAGTCCGCGGTGACTCGTCTATTATCTTGAACGGCATACTTTGTGGTTCCACTTACTGGCCACAATGTAGCGGAGGGGAACGAACGCGTGAAGGGATTCGGGGGCGCGGTTGCACTTGCCCGAGCGCAGTAGTGCATACAAATTTATGGGCGGGCGCGCGACCCGAGCACGATAAAGAAAGAGGGTGAGAGTGAGAGAGAGACATCAGGCACGTGCGACGGTGTGGCATCTTCGAGAGGGCACGGGCCGGTCCCAGCATGACAAACGCTGCGGACGGTGATCTTCCCTTGCTCAAGATCGCGACCGCGCTCTCTTGGAAGGCGAGCCGGCCACGTGCGACATTGATCCGCCATTTAGAGCGGCGGCGTAATGTCGCGCGGGATCTGTTCGTCTCTCCCTTATTTTTCGTTGTGATATTCCCCTCGGAGAGCGTGATAAAAAATCACATACTGCTCTTAATATTAAATATTAAATGTTGAAGAATAAAATTTGAAATCCCTGGTGGAAAAATGACTCAGAATTTTTCATATTATTAATCAGAATTTCTATAACAATTTTCAGACTTTCTTAGAATGCTCAAAATTATTTAGTTCTTTTTTATGACTTGAACCATTTTCCAGAAAAACTTAAGACAAAATATTATAATAAAATATTTCAGATTTTTCTCCCTCCAACACATTTTTGTAGAAAACTGAATAAATATGGGAAAATCTGTGCAATTTATCAGAAATTATCGTACAAATAATACTAAAATGTTCCCATTCAATTATTTCTGAAAGTATTTGAGAAATTTCATATATTTTTTCAGGATTTTTTATAAGTCCTTACAAAATTTCTGAGAAAATATGAGACATTTTTCCACTATGGATGTGTGTCAAAATTTATTATTTTAACACAGTGTTATTTTATCTGCAATTATCTGTATTTGAAAAGTCAGAGTGCAGATGTTAACTGAAATTTCTCGACGTTGATTAGAAAAAAATTAGGACATCCGTGTTTAATTTCGATATATCCGACATGTACACACCAACTTATTCTGATTGTGACAGATCCCGGCCGCGAGGAAGCGATTTTTGCGCGGCGCGGAGAACGCGCGTCTTCATGCATCGTTACGCGCCGCGCCGCGCCGCGTTGCACACGAGTGCAGTGATTTATGACCGCCGTGGTGGCTCCAATAAAGCATCGGGACTGCTTATGAATCAGCCGTCACCGTTATTCTCATTGCAGTCTTGTGACTTCGCCGAATCTAGAGAAACTCATATGGATACTTTTTTTCCTCTTACTCGCGAGCATTAATCAAAATTTAAAAGTGCAGGCTGTTGAAGAGCTGCCTCGAGAAAGCGCATTGTAATGCGGTAGATTGATAAAATAATAATAATAATAATTGTTGAATTATACCTGAAAAAAACGATATTGCGTGATGCAAGCGTAGTTTTTCTCGTGACTGGATTTTTATTCATTATTACGTGCGAAAATAAATTTTCGTTCAGCTAGAAACGCAGAAAACGTAAAAACGTAGGTAAATCGATTTTACCTGATTATTCGCCCTGGCCGCGTTACTCAGGTCCCTCTGCAGGGAGGGCAGGGTGTGCTTGAGGTACGGCAAGACGAAGCTTCTGAGCGGGAAGTTGGTCGCCTCCTGCAACGCCGAGTGAAACTCCTCCGCGGTCATGCTGCCGCTCTGCAATTAACGACACGGCAGGCGCCGCGTGTAATTCAATCCTCACGGCAAAAAGATCGGATCCCGTAGCGAAACGCGCGTTTCCGGAACGAGTTGCTGCGCGCGCGCGCGCGCGCGCTCGCCCGGCTTCGGTTGGATTTGGTTTTGCGTTTGTCACGTGCCGCGATCGTTTTACAGTTAAGCACGGTCACCAGATGTCACGTTTCCGGGGACGTATGCACGCTCGGTACACACGACGACATTATGCATTATGTACGTACTTTGAATATTTACGAGCTGTTTAACGACACGGTACGGCCGTCATCGATTAACTATGCTTTTTTTCATCCCGTGTGCCGCGTGCACGCATTGCACATGCACATCGCGGAATCGTTATCTGACGCTTGTTAGTCAGCAATCGGACCACGAATTTTCATGACGAGTTATCATTGCCAAAATGTAACTGATGAAATGCTGCGTAAACAAAAAAAGTTATCATTATATTTTTCACAACGATGGCGTTACCAGCTTCAAGTTTGCCACGATAAAATTTTCATCGATAACAAAATTAACTATACGGATACATCTAACGCGAAAGTACGCTGATGCATATTGCAAATGTGATTTCAGCACGTGACAGAAAGTACGCGTCAGCTGGTACGCGTATATCACTTATTGTTGGTACTGTGAAAGAATTCGTAAATCCGGAAAGGTCTTGCATGCGCAAGAGGATACTCGAAGATGCGAACTACGTGGTGAACAACGCTAACAAAGATTGCTATATGAGCTAACGGTTCATGTGTAAATTGTAACGAGTGCCAATAAAATTTACTAAAATGTCGATAGTAGATAAAAAATAAATAAACAAATAAAAAATCAGCATTAATCATTTAATCCTGATTATGCGTTACGCATGATTATTGACTCAATATTCTTAACACTTGTAAAGAACATTAACATTTCTGCGTTGAAAAAAGTATTACATTAAATTAATCGTAATTATATTAAATAAATAATAAAATTAAATGAAATTTTACAATTAAAACCGCTGCAAATGAGGATGCCGTTTACTTACCAAAAGCGCGAGTACCAATGTGCGCACTGTGTCACCCGTGTCTACCGAGATATCGGTGGCGAATTGCACGAGAGTGCCCAGCAACCTCTTGAGCTTGCCGTGTCCCGCGAAGATACCGCTGACACATCTGGATGCACCGGCGGCGGTGCCGTTCGCCAGCGCGTTGCCGTCGCCCTGCTCGTCCGTCGCCCTGGGCCCAGCATTCGCTCCAGCACCTGGAGCGCCCTCCTCGAGCTCGGGCTTGAGCGGCTGCGAGGGCAAAGGGCTGTCGTTGTCAGAAGATCTCGAGCAACCGGACGCGCCTTTGTACTCCGATCGAGGGCCGTTCGTTTGCTTCTGCTGGCCGATCCTTTGATGCTGCTGAGAGGAAGGCGAGTGCGCCTCAGGCTGAATCGCTTCTTCCCGCGAAGGCTTCTCCCGCGTTGCGGAGGATGCTGCAATGAGAATCAGTTGTGACCTTTGAGTAATTTATTTTTTAGGAATATTCGCATTGACACTCAAAATCTAATTAACTCTCACAATGAGTCTGAAGATAGATTTTATATATTCTGAGCTCAAATCGATTTACAAAACCTAATTTTTTGTATTTATTTACCTGTAAAGTCTTAACTGAAAGATTTATATGGCTAATTAAAAGCTTAATTAGCTATATAAAATATCTATTTATTAACTTATTACAATTATAAATGTACTAAAAGATTTTATATGTGTAACAAATTATATAAACCTTTAGTAGACCAAGAACACACTATCGTATGAATTTTTAATCGAAACGTTTCTGAAGCTTATTTGAAATATTAGCAGATAAAAAGTTTACAACGTCTCATCGATGCAAAAATTGCCATGCTTCGGCTGATACCGAATACGAAGGCTATATTTCACCGCGCAACTTGATCCACGCGATTCCACCGACGCGGACGGGTCATTCGATAAAGCCGCGGAGCGCAAGCGTTATTTACATTTGAAACACGGAAAGAGATCCCAAGCTCGGGAAAGCACGGCGCCGCCACAAACGTCCTTTGTGTCGGCGTATCCGTGGTACGTCAAGCACCGAGGGCACGTGGAACGGGCAGCCGAGCCGGATCCGGTAGCGCAAACACCCTCTTCCGCACAAACGCACATGCATACGTTCCGCGTGCATATTATACTTGCGCACGTAGTATGCAACGCCGTACCGTTGTTGTGTATACACGCGTATATGCACGCCCAGGAACGCGGACACGCCCGCGCGCGCGCGCGCGTGGATGCAACGGATAACATGCAATTACGGGCCGTGTCATCTACCTTGTCTTGTCCCCGTTCTGTGCGCGCACGGCGCGTTATCTCTCGTGGAACGCCTGCGGCATGCGTGGCGAAAACGACGGGAGCATGCCGAGTATGCCGATAACGAAACGTTACATCAGGCGCTAGTCTCCGTAACGCGGCTCATAACAACGTCGATCGACAGCAAACTCTGCGCGAGGGCGGCCCTTTCGCTGCACATCGGCGAGTTACTTCATCGCGATTGATCAGCCGACCGACTGTCGCGGAATCATAGGCAATACACGTGAACGAAGATTATTTATGCTCAAATTTCGTTCGCGTACGAAGACGAAATTCCAAATCCTAATTTAAACGAAATTTTTAATCCCAATTCATTGTTTATTTATTAATTACGTTTAACACAGATAACAAGAAAATCTTAGGAACAGATAACAAGAAAATATTTTTATGTTTAGTAGACGAAATGAGTTTTATGAAAATATCATGAAAAATGGAATAATGAAAAGAGTTACAAAAATTAAAAATGCCAGGAACAATGTCAGAGAGACCGCAAAGTTATTTAAAAAATGGAAAATAGTTTGAAACGTAATTTATATTAAGTTCTTCCGCGCCGTTCTCGGGAACAATTGTCATTCATATTCATGTTCTTCTTGTCTCCTGTCTCGTTGCCAATGACATGATGGCGTTATCAAAATGAGATTGAATGAAATATAATCCATATTATATTATAGGTATCCATATGCAGTAAAGCATTATTACCATAATAAATTCGCACATTAAAGAACTTTTTCTACGCAATATTTATACACCGTTCCATGACACGCTCATAATTAAAGAGCCGCAGGTATCCCATAAAACAATCTACAATGTACGGCTATAACCTAACACGACAACACATGTTTACTAATCGATAGTAATTAATCTAACACAGTCTATCGGATTTATAGATTATAAATTGCTTTTTGCATCCAATTATTGGCTTACCTGAAAACTCGCAACACGCTTCTCGCAACTACCGTTGAAATAACTTTCAGATTTTAAGCAACATCGGACGAGACGCCGAATTATTAATGCGAAGCCCGAACTTTGCGTTCATAACGCACGTGGGGACTATCAGATAAGACGGTCAATCTATCGACAGGAGGGACGGTCCCATTAAGCTAATGGAGCCGATTGTCACGAAGTATTTTTGCGTGGCTACGCGCAAATACATGGCCGAGACCCCGAGAGAGCGCGTGAGAAAGAGAAAGAGAGGAGGTAGGAGAGAAGATGGTGCGCGCAAGTAAGGAGGAGGACGAGGGAGGAGGTCGACGCTACCGTGTCACTACCACCTGACGCCGGTAGCCAGTAGGTAATTACCTGTACCTGAACTCTCGACAAACTAAACTACCTTACGGCTTATGCGATATGACGGTGGAGCCTGAGTACACACAAGGCGCCTTCCGCCGCTTGCGTAAAAGCGAGATAGTTATACGGGGCGGCGCCGCGCCGCCGTGATATCCCACGGAAAAATTCCCCCTCGATGGTCTCGGTAACTGCCGTGCCGCCGCGGGTTGCCCATGCCGGCAGGAAGATTGCGAGCAGCGATTGCGAAAATAGCGTTTGCATACTTCCGCGATCTAGATTCCGGGATCAACCGAGGAAGAGAAAAAAAATGAGAGAGATTTTCGCGAAAAGTATAAGTCGTCACTTTTTGATACGAATCGCAATTACGTGGTAATTATTATGGCCTCTCGCCCGCAGGATTCATTCGCGCGATAAATATCGCTATTTCTCTCGTCGGTTCGTTAACGATTTGTCACGCGCTTCTTTCCGTTATCTGTCGGCGAATTAATTTGCCTGGCGATTTGATAGGCGAACAGGTATACGTTTAATTGCGCGATCTGTAAACTCAGACGTAACATTTGTAATAATATTATTCGATTGTAATACGCCATAAATATGTGATAAATGTTGCCGGCGCGCGCTCTCTGCTGATGTTTATTCGCTTACGATTTATTAACGTTGACTGTCGGCCGGCGTTTTACGCGTATGACAGTCGTGCAAGTCAAACAAAGTAAAACACCAGACACGGATTTAATTATAATTATATATCGCTGCGAGCGTTTTCTTCGCACACGTGTGCAACCGAAACAAGTTCCACGCCGAATTTATAATCGAAAATCGGGACCAATTTTCGTCCCGTTTCTATTCCCGGGGGCGGTTGAATACAGCCGAGTGAACTGATAGAGGAGCGGTTGCCTCGCGCTAATGACAATGACTTTATACACGATACGAAATCGTGGCGATGCATCTCCCGCGGTACAACGATGGCATCTATGCGGGTGCGAGCATCCAGAATCCATCCATTTTCGAATCGCGATGTCTCAATTGTGCCGACGATCAAGTGGGCGACGCGATAAAACAAAAGATTGATTATTCCCAGGACGAATTCTCGCGCTCGCTTCTTCCGGCCCGCGAAAAATTTGGAACGCGAGCGCGCGCCGCGCCGCGCCACGCGATTGCGTACCCCCCAAATAAAATTATAATTACAATTATGCACGCGATATAATAATAATATGCAAATAATACGTGAACGATATAATTATGTAAATAGATTGTAATGAAGTAATTAACAAACATGATTATTGCATCGTATGATGTTGCGGTATTATTATTCCGTTATTGCGACGGGTAAATAATTGTAATATCAGTTGTCATATATATATATATCTGATGTATTACTATTTAATATTGTCATAACGGTTAATAAAATTCTGTAATCGTGAAAAATGCCTCACACAGAAAAAAAACACAAGTGTCAAATCAATCGAGAAATCAATACTATATATACTATATATACTTGTATTCTTGTATATACGCAAGAATATATAATCTTGAAATGAAATTGTATTGCATTGAACGAGGAAAACTTGCTTGCTTGAAATATCACTTATTTAGTTAAACGAAGTTTTATTTAGTTCGATTGAAAAAAGAGTTGAAATGAAAAGTTGAAATTCTTATAAGAAGATTATATACACGGTAAAATGCATTTTGTATTTAAGTGGATTTCTATCCGTGTAGAAATTTTTGTGTTAAATTTTTAACATACACTGGTGTTAATGCAACATATTGTCATTGTGTTATTTTGACTTTCCTGCGTTAAATTAATATTCAACGTTTCTAGAAGTTAAAATAACATAATTTATAAAGGCACTTGGTGACATATTTTATATGTTAAAATACGCACCTAAGTTGTGTTACTTTCCTTCTCTATAAGAGTTTCCATCTGTTAAGTCGACATTTTCTTATGTTATATATTATAAAGAGATATCGCTGTCTTCTGTTTTCTGCAAGAAAAAGAGAAGAAAGAATAATTGAAAACGAGCGTGGCCTAGTAGACAGCGCACTGGTCTATTGAGCCAGAGGTCCCGGGTTCGCGATTTCCGGTAGAGCTAGAAAAATTATATTCGCTCGTTTTCCTCTCGGAAGGCAATGGCAAACTACCGAGAGAGTATGTGTTGCTAAGAGAACTTCTCTAAAAAATATAGCCGTTCGGAATCGGCGTTAAACTGTAGGTCCCATATACATATATATATATACACAATGTGTATAATCTATGCGTGGAGAATCTAAGGAGAATCTAACGAGAAAGGCTTGGTTTACATTGACGGGTGCTCTTTTTTCCTCCTCCTCCTTATTCTATTACTCGTTTCCGAGCGTGGTGACTTCTCTTCATCTACGTGCCATGCGCAACACATGTATATGAAGAGAAGTCATCACGCTCGGAAACGAGTAATAGAAAAGGAGGAGGAGGAGGAGGAAAAAAAGAGTACCCGTCAATGTAAGTTAAGCCTTTCTCCTTGGCAATACGCAAAGCTTCTTTATGTGCTTGTGATATATTCTGTGACGGCACTTGCTTTGAAAGACTTACAGCACGTACTGATTGCTTTTCCAGCTGCCATTGATTCCGGTATCACCACAGTCACCCGTGTGTCCAACTCGTTTCCAAAATAGCAGAGAGTTCGTGCGAAATCTCCCGTTGAGATTGCTATCGCGCCCTTTTTCCTTTGATGCTCCGATAACGATTGCAGATTGCAGCGTGTAAACCACGCCGCGTCCTTTTATTTTAATTAAATTTAACATTATAAATTAATTCAAAATAAACTTTACTTCCGCACAGCGTCCACGTGTTGTGACACATTTAAATTGCAATTTTTCACATATTACTTGTGTTATTTACATATTTGCCTTCTGTTAAATTAACATAAAAATTAAAGTGGATAAATTGAAATATGTGAAATGTGTTAAATTTAACTCGAAATTTTTTACCGAGTACTCTTGCGTATATGGTATATCAGTGTTGATTTGACACTTCTTTTTTTCTGCGCAGGGAAAGATGGAAAATAGGGAGATTAGATACATCGGACGTTTGGAAAAAGAGACGTAGGTCTTATTGGGTACAGATGTCGGCAGGTATTCACGTTTGTCAAAGTTCTCCGTGCATGTAACCAAGGTTAAAGACCGTCGGCGTGCGAGAGCATGTGCGCGACACGCGAATGTTTAATCAGCGTCGCGCGTTGTGATTGCACACGACTGTCACTCAAACTCTCTTGTGACGAGTGCAATCTTCCCGGCTGCGCCGATGCAGCCGCGCGTCTTTCGTTCGTGTCGCGCACGTGTGTCATGTGCATGTGCCTATGTGCTCGTATGTACAAGAAACCTAGAGAGAAGGTATCTAGCTGGGTGATGGTAATGGTACTGCCGCTGCTACCACCGCCGCCTCCACCGCCGCCACCGCCACCGCCGCCACCGCTGCTGCTGCTGCTGCCGCTGCTGTTGCTGATGTTGCTATCCCTTCGGCCAGCTGTTACTTCCTGCAGCGGTTCTCCGTCCTTGTCGCTCGTCCGTCGCTCCACCACGCTCCCACCTCCCACCCCGGAAGCTTATCAGAAGAAACGCTCTCCTTTCCCAATTTCCTTTGAGCGTGACGAACATCCGCGGTCTCGATATCCCCCGAGCAAACGCACGTTGATTGTCATTTTTTTTGTCGTGATAATAGGGCCAAATGGGATTGAGGTTGAGAACTTTGGCGATCCGCAGGAAATATAGCGATTAGTCAGCGCAGATACAATTATTTAAAAAATATCAAAAAAGCCGATCTACGTTCTCTATATTTGGTCGATTTTGTGGGGCTTCTAATGTAAAACTTATTTTAATAATTCTCTGAAGTAAACGTAAAAAATATAATTATTAAATTATAATTTGCAGCATTTTCGTAAGCTTTTTACAATACGGACGTCATAGAATTTCGATACGTATGTAAAAGAAACCATATACCATAGAAAATTTCGGGTAACCGCGAGCCATTTTTCTGCGAAGCCCCGTTTGTCTTCGTCCGCAGTAGAAAATCAAAGTTTACCCATGTGGGCCGGCCTTGCGGACCATATGCGCGCACACACACACACACACACACATACACGTGCGGAACCCGAAGCAACGTCGCATTTGAAGCGTCACGACCGACCGATGCCGCGGGCAAACTTTTCTTTGAGTTCTGCTCAAAGATATCCGTTATTCGTGATATCTGGCATATTCAAATGATGCACAATTTCCACAAATCCCCGTCTCGCGCGAATCATCCAAATTTTTATACTTTAACTCACATTCACGCGGCTAAACGTAATCGTCCCAGCTTATATAACCGGTACTGAAATCGCATTAGATATTAAAAATGTACTGCACTGAGAAAAAAAAATCGTTGATTCAAAGAAATATTATTTGATTTAACTAAATGCAGCGGTCACGGGCTGTCAAGCTAACATTTGTTAATTCAAAAAATATTATATTGAAATAAATTCAGAATTTCTTAATATTACTCACGTATATTTGATTTAAATATATTAATATTTGCATTAAACAAATCACTACAACTAAACGAGTTTAGTCAAATTAACGACATTTTTTTCTCAGTGTGAGTATCGGATATAAGCGTCTTTAACGTTAAATATGAGTTATGGATTTCTGTGTTCGTACGCCTTTAACGTATACCAATGTCTTTCGTGCATCAAATTGTTTCTTACCGAGGCTCTTCATTTCTTCGCGGCACGCATCACGGCCAGACATTCCGCAACGGATGAAGAAGTTCGCCGCAAACTATTACGTCAATCAACCGTTCCTTCCCCGAGAGTTACTTTCGCCGCGTGACTGTTACTGACGTAAGCCATTCGCGCAATTAGCAACGCTTATACAGCGATCTTTACTCCTGTTTTCGCAGTTGCGAAATAGAACTTCATATATGACTTTACGGAACTATAAGATTGTTACGCAAGTTCTCGTGTCGCAATTTATTTCAGAAAATTGGTTACAAGACTACTTTCGCAGTTTTCAAATCTTCATCTCCTAAACTCTACAGCCAATTAGTCCGCTTGCAGAATTTTTATGGAACAAATAAAGTTTTAATTCCTCTTCGAAGAGAAGGGATTAGAAATTCCTGATACGTTTCTGAAAAAATTCTAGCAATTAGGTGCAAAGGTTCCGAATCTAAATATCTAGAGATTTTGAAACGAGTTGTCGACTTCGTAGGGGTAGTTTTTAGAATTTCAGACGTATCAGAACTTCAAAATTAATCCTGATGTATAATAGTATACTCCTTATCCATGAAAACCGCGAAGAATGATGATGCCCTATCGACAAGTATCGCAAATGTTGATTCGTTGAAATTGCCCCGAAAATATTAGCCTCGAAAATTATTTCATTCGCTGACACGTACGACGTATTTGCTACAGAAGAAGTACGCGCGCGTATACTAATCGCAGCTGCTAACTGCAACTGCGCTCGGGGGATTAGCATCCGGATTTACGCACCCGAGCCATACGCAAGCAAGGTACCGCCACGGGGGCAAGGTGGTCTTCGTGGGCGACGTTCGACGGGGCACGAAGAGAGCGAGAGATCGATAAAGCGCACGTGCTCCACGCGGCTGAGAGTCCCTGGTTGGAAGTAAGTACGGTGGGACTCAGCTGTCGCCTCCTAATTGCCGGGACAATGCAACAGATGGCTTTGATCGCAATCCCTACCCTACACACTCTTCCCGCTCTCTCGAATTCTCCTTCGTTCTTCTTCTCTCCCGTTCCGAACAACGTTCCCCTTTCTTCCGCCGTCGTCGCCGTTTTTCTCGCATCCTTCTTCGCGGGCATCCTCCTTCCCGCCCGCGCCGATTCGATCCCGACATCTCGCGACTCCATGTGTTCGATTTCATCTCGACAGACAAGCGTACCACTCAAGGACCGAGGACGTCATCCTCGGATTTCATCCTGGTCACTGTTCCCGTCTGATCGGTTGCACACTTGAAAGTTAACGCGTCACGATGCCTAATGTCTTTCTTTTTCAACTTGGATAAACGCGCGGAAGATGTATTACGCGGCCGTTCCTCTAAACCTTAATTAAAAATAACTGGACTCTGATAAATCTTCTTCTGATCTTGCTAGCCCATATATAGATATCAAAAAACGCTAACTGTGGTTTAATTTTATTTCCTGTCTCTTTCCGAAAAAATGAATTACACAGAGACAAAAGATTAATTCAGCCTCGATTAACTTCAACTGTTATGGAAACCGACTGTAGAAAAAAAAAACCGTTAAATGACCTAGTTAACGTTTATGGAAACGGGGGGTTGCCACGGGATAATTTCGTTATCCTGAAAGATATCATGCATAATTTACTAAACATCGCCTTCAAAAGAGCTTAACTGGTGTCAACCCTCGTCGGTATACATCTATAAACTAAGTAACGTCATGAGATTTCGAAGCGATCGCGTCACTTGTTTGCCCTATCGTGAGCCCTTTCAGTTTTACGAAGATCTTCGGTCGCGCGGAGGAAGACGGACATACTACGCCGGGGACGAGCTCCAGGTCGTAAGCCGCACCCCGTAAGCGCAGTACGCGGTGTGCGGGTAACTATCGCGAAATACACCTCGAACGGCGTAGCGTCGGGGATGCTGCGCCGCGGCGGCGCGGCGGCGCTGGCGGATATGATATCAGCCCCGAGCAGAATCCCAGTGGAAGTGTCGGACGTGCCTTATCGCGTCTGGACCAGGCAGTCAGGCGGCGCACGAACCTAACCGACACACACCGGGCCAGCCAACCAAGTTGACTGACTGCTCGCAGGAGTTTCGCCATCATCCCCCACGGAGGCATATACTCTATACATATATATATCTTTCCTCTCCCTCTCACGCCTTCGATCTCTTGCATTGCGCGCTTTCGCATACATATCCACGCGTGTACGTGTACGCTTCTGTGCACCTAAATGCGTACTAAAGACCGCGATAAACTTGTACATTGCTGCCAAGCTCTATTAACTGTCAACAAAGTACGTAATGACTAATGTAAAACAAAGTTTTGCTCCTAATTTCCTCCTAATTAGGAGATCATTGTATCATATGATACGTCGAATGTTTCTATTACATTTTATTAAGTATTTTTTAATTATATCAATCGGTGGCAAACGGCATACCTCGCGTCGACACTTCTATGATGATTTTATGTAACGTTGCGTCCAAAAACCATCTACGATTCTGAGACGAGCGAAGAGGGAAAGAGAGACCGAGAGAGAAAGAGAGAGAGCCCGCGCTCGGACGCGATGACGGGCTTTGATGTGCCAGAAGGGGCTTTTTTCCTGAGCCCCGGTTTCCAAGTTAGCTGCGGGCTCGCCGCTCGTCTAGATAACCGGCTCGGGCTGAATGTACGATTCGAGCGAGAGCGCGCGTGGACTGGATATACGGGTACCGCCATGCAATATTCCGAACTAATGTACGACGCGCCCACAGCGTGGGCTCTCGCGCGGACATCGGCGAGGTCGTTCCTTTTAATTTCCAGTTTCGGGGATCGGGGTCAACTTCCGGGGGACGCCCGTCGGAAAAGGCTTATGCAGACTATAGGATCGGATCTTTGAAGTACTTTTGGCACGATTAAATTAGAGCTCTGGTCTCCCTTACTTTTTAAAACCGACGAGTGACAAAATGTTGAAAAAGAAATTATATATTTTCATGCTGGTATTATATGTACGTCTATTTTGTTCGTGTTAAGCTTTATAGACTCTGCATCGGTCTGCCGTGCGTATACACAGTACACTTCAATTAAAATTTTATTAATTTTTACGATTTCTGCTGCTTGTACCCGTTTTAATTAAAAAAAAAAAAAAAAAACTTAATAATTTCGTCAGCGATTTAAAATTGGCTGTCACATAGCAGAATCTTGGCAAGTGACAGATTGTGCTATGTAAGCGACAGCGTGACGGCTGACAGCTGCGCTAACAACGAGCACTGAAAATCCGCGTTAAGGACAGAAGGAAAAAGGTAATGTACCGTGATGCAAATCTGAAATTAGATAAACTGCACCTACCCCGCACCTGTACCATATCTATATAGTATCCATATCATCGACGCGCTCTCGAACGCCGCCGCGCCCGAGAAACGAATATATCCCGAATTAATAGAATAGCGAGCTCGCGCCCGTGCGATTCAGCTGAGGTATCGAGCGATTTGTTTTTTTTTTACGGTCGTGCGATAGATCAAACGGGCTAGAGTGGCCACGTTGTTAATTTTTAAACGACACGTGTCACTCCGCCGACACGTTATTACAATATATTGCCGACTGTGATGGAAGTGAAGAGGACATTAACAACTCGGAAACGTCGCGTATACTATCGGCAACGAGATACTTCCTGGAATCACTGCGTCATAATTAAACATGAAGTAATAATGATGACGCAATCGTTCGCGCTAATAGCGGCGATTAAAGTTTCATGTATTTCAATTTCAATCCTATTTTTGCGCTTTTTAATGCGCGCAACGAAGGGATTTTCCCCGCAATAACCACCGCGTATCGCGAAACAACAATCTACTTAATTCCACTATGTCACGTCAAGAATCTGTCAATACGTCAGTTTACATTTTGCAAAGCATGACATTAAGCGAAACTAGACCACGGCGAGGAATCGATAGGTCAATTCAAATTGATATTTACATTGGCAAATAGGTTTGACCTGACCGATCGATCGTTCTCCAATCTTCAAGACGGTAAAAATATTACTTTCCGAAAAAATCTCGTCTGCTCTATAGAGCAAAAATGACATTAACATATTTTAAAAAGATGAAATATATATTTTTCAAGATAATCGATTTTCTCGTACCGCGTACGAGGGATATGGTATCTCTTCAAGGATGCGTGGGCAGCACCTGTCACCGAGTCACTGTTGTGCCTTCTGCCAACGTCACGCAATCGATATTTTTTCAGCCATGCGTGTAAAATGTACTCACCCTTACTCTTGGCCTTGAGGTCGAGGTCGACCGGGAAGGAATCTACGGCGTTGGAGGCGGTCGTCGGCGGATGGCAGATAATACTGGAGGACTGCAGAGCGGGGGTGGCAGCGCCAGCGGCAGCGGCAGCGGCGACAGCGGCAGCGGTAGCGACGACCACCGTGGTGGTCGTGGAAGGATTCGCGTTCACGGTGGAAACACCGTTGCTGTTGGTGACGGTCGTGGTGATCGCCGTCGCGGCCGAGACGGTGAGCGTCGCGACGGTCGCGGTGGTGGCCGCCGACGTGGACGACGGCGAGGCCTGCTGATATCCGCAGCATTCCTTCGTCTCTTCCTTGACCTTGACCTTGTGGAGGACCGTCGTCGTCGCCACTCCGCCCTCCACTTTCATGCTCGCGAGCCGCTTTCTCACCTGCGGGCGGCGACATATAAATTAAATGCAAATTGCTCCCTCATGTTGGACTCTAGGACAGTTAACGGGAACCGGTAATAACTAGCGATGATGCAATTAAGAGACACTCTAGTCTAGAAATTTAGAATTCGAAGGAAGAAACAAAAAGAAAGATAGGAGAGAGAAGGAAATAAGAAAGGATAAAGAAAGGCGGATGTTATCCTAATTCTTTACTTTCCCTTTCTTTTCTTTTTTCTTCTTTTTCTTCTACGGAAAGATTCGCAAGAATCGCCAAAATATTGTAATCGAAAATTACCTAACAGTCTCTTCTATCCGTGGACTTCCACGAAAACGTGTACCACCTACTTTCGACCGAGATTCCGGACGCGGATCGACGCGGTCGCGGACGTTCGGCAAAACGAGCAAGGAGAGACAGCAGGGCACACCTATATGCACGTCATCGCGCGTGCACACGATTCATATTTGATTGATTCCATTTCATGAGAGCGTCGCGCCAGGCCGCATGTTTCGTCTACGTGCCCGGCGAGACGGGATCGTTGCCGCGCATACCGATGGCCGTTTTAATGGAACGTACGGACGTTAGTTTTACAAACCAACAAGGATCTGTCCGGCGCGGGAGCACGGAATTATTGGGGATCCGCGGACGCTGCCGCCCATAACTGATCGCGTCCCCCGCGTCATTTTTAGCCGCGCACGGCCTACAAATGGACCATCGCGAAAAGCCTCCGCAAATGTTCGCCGGACTGGAGCGAATATTTGCCGTGTTGCAAATGATTTCTCGCCTACGTATATTCTTCGCTAGAGTAGAATTTTCGTTTGAGAACTTGATTTTACTAGAAGTCTTCTCCAAGAGAAGACTTAGGCCCTGCGCACAATGGAGTATATACCAGGAACAGGAATAAATATAATTTATTAGGATATATAAATATAGGAATATTCCTGTAATAAATATTAAATATTAGGACATGTTAATGTAAGAATATTCCTATAGTTATATTTTGTATGTTATTCTTTTCTTATGTGCGTTATGTTTAATTATTATTTCTAATTCCGATTTCGAATATTTAATATATTCTTATTCCTATAATATGTGCTTTACTGTGCGCAGGGGCTGAAAGATTAAAAGCTTCTTTACTATAGAGAAAATTAAAATTTGAAATTGAACTTCAAATCTCTTGAATCCGTATTGAAGTAAATCATTAGGTAGCCTAGTGAACTGGAACGTCGTTTACTGTCTACTGCGGACTTGCATCTTATATAAATTATTGGAAAACACTTTTGAAATACCTTTTCATTACAAAGTATACACTCAATACATCTATAATAACGTTATTGAAAGATCCGCAATTCCCACGAACTAATTTCGCATGAGCATTACAATTTAATGTGTGTTTTAAATACTTTATATCATTAAGATTTTCATAGCACACGAGTTTTATTAAATCCCTCGGGGTAGAAAAATCAAGAATAAAATAGAGAATACGATTTTCTTATTAAATTTTCGAGCAACTGGAAGTAAGAGCTTTTCAAATACAGCTATTTTTAATTTGTTACAGTGCAATTTTTCTTACCGCCGCCGTGATGTTTGCCGGTCACGAACACGCACAAGGAGTCGTAAACATTAAGCATAAAGATTTACATCGGCTTGACAGGTGGTACCGCGGTGCAATACCGCGCCGCGTAAGCGTCTTGCGTTCTGTACGCAACGCCCCGCGTACTTCAGCTTCTTTTCTCCGCTTACGCTCGCGCTCGCGCGCTCCTTTTCTCCACCTCGTGCTTACGCTGCAAGATCTCGTTTCATATTTATTACGGTAATCGCGTTGCTGAGACTTTTACGAGCGCGGTGCTCCACGCCGACAGCTACGTCCGGCATTAAAAGTAGTCGAACGTTCGGTTCCTTTTTTCATAATTCCGCGAAAACTGCGCGCGAGAACACCTACGAATAAATTTTGCCACGAATTACCGTCGCAATTTTAGAGATCGTTAATTGTACTTGTGTTTCTTGCATAATATGCGATGAATTTTCCATTAGTAAGAACACATGATATAATATTGTACATATAAACTTAATATTTTTATTTTATATAAAGCATACACATATCAGAGATGAATGTATTATTATTTCAAATTAAAGGCAATTATATTACTGTCTTATTGAGTTTTTTATCTCTAGCTCTATGTGAAGGTATCTTTCTGATAAATAGAATTAATATATTTGTACGCGTGAAACACGTTAAACCGGATGGTATCAGTGATATTATCTCAAACAAGATCACGTGCATCGGTATACCGCATTTCGTGCATTCGGTGTCCGAAGACAAAACCATGTCACCGGAAATGGCATGGCTGTAAGGAAATTGAATGGCATTCGTTTGAATGTAATAATCATAACGAACAATCCGACAGCTGCGCCATTTTTACTGA